>NC_091319.1:2611283-2621283 GCF_038502225.1 Cherax quadricarinatus
CAAGGTGCTGGACAACTACACAAGGTGCTGGACAACTACACAAGGTGCTGGACAACTACTCAAGGTGCTGGACAACAACACAAGGTGCTGGACAACTACACAAGGTGCTGGACAACTACACAAGGTGCTGGACAACTACACAAGGTACTGGAAAACAACACAAGGTGCTGGACAACAACACAAGGTGCTGGACAACTACACAAGGTGCTGGACAACTACACAAGGTGCTGGACAACTACTCAAGGTGCTGGACAACAACACAAGGTGCTGGACAACTACTCAAGGTGCTGGACAACTACACAAGGTGCTGGACAACTACACAAGGTACTGGAAAACAACACAAGGTGCTGGACAACAACACAAGGTGCTGGACAACTACACAAGGTGCTGGACAACTACACAAGGTGCTGGACAACAACACAAGGTGCTGGACAACAACACAAGGTGCTGGACAACTACACAAGGTGCTGGACAACTACACAAGGTGCTGGACAACTACACAAGGTGCTGGACAACTACACAAGGTGCTGGACAACTACACAAGGTGCTGGACAACTACACAAGGTGCTGGACAACTACACAAGGTGCTGGACAACTACACAAGGTGCTGGACAACTACACAAGGTGCTGGACAACTACACAAGGTACTGGACAACAACACAAGGTGCTGGACAACTACACAAGGTGCTGGACAACTACACAAGGTGCTGGACAACTACTCAAGGTGCTGGACAACAACACAAGGTGCTGGACAACTACACAAGGTGCTGGACAACTACACAAGGTGCTGGACAACTACACAAGGTGCTGGACAACTACACAAGGTGCTGGACAACTACACAAGGTGCTGGACAACTACACAAGGTGCTGGACAACTACACAAGGTGCTGGACAACTACTCAAGGTGCTGGACAACTACACAAGGTGCTAGACAACTACGCAAGGTGCTGGACAAGTTGTCCAGCACCTTGCGTAGTTGTGTAGTTGTGTAGTTGCGTAGTTGTGTAGTTGTCCAGTGGACAACTACACAAGACGCCACCAAAGAGGACAATTCAATTTAAGACTCTTCAAATTCACTCTCTATTGAACTCGTCTTAAGCGACCTGGTCGATAAAACACTCCTAGTCGTTACGACCTGGTGGTGGATACCTGGTAGTGGCGACCTGGTCGTAAAGGCCTGGTCCTGACGACCAGGTCGGTAAGACACTCCTGGACGTGACGACCTGGTCAGTTCTGCGTCCCTGGCTTGGTCACCCCTTAATCCCTAACATAGGCTGGTGTCCAGCCTTTTCCCCTGAAGCCCCAGGCAGGAGGGTAATTTAATTCCTACTGCATTTCTCTCTCTCTTTCTGTTTCTCTCTCTTTCTCTGACCCCTGGTAAAGAGCTCTGAATCCAAGGAATTGGAGTTAACCCTTCTCCTCTACGGATTAAGCCTGCTTGCACTATAATAATAATAATAATAATAATAATAATAATAATAATAATAATAATAATAATAATAATAATAATTATTATTATTATTATTATTACAATCATGTACACCATTGTCCGTGGATCTTTCACGCATCTTATTAACCTGCCTATTACAGCAGTGAAAAGAACTAACTAGATTTCTTTTTCTCATTCCTCTCTCTCTCTCTCTCACACATCTCTTTTTTTTTTATAATGAACCCTATCTTACGACAGACAGGATATGCATGGGACAGGACGGAGGATAAAGAAGAGAGAAGCAGCTCACCAAGAAGGCTACTTGGCGACTTGGCAGACTATGAGATCCACTTTTCGTACCCCCAATCACAACCCTTCCTCCATCTCCCTACTTCGTTCTCCCTTCCTTTCTCCTTCTTTCCCCCTTTCTTTATTTCTCCTCTTTTCTTACCCTTCATTGCTTACCCCTCTCTTTCCTTCTCCCCTCCATTCGTTATTTAAATTTTCCAATCACCTGTCAAAAACATTTGTAGAGTTGAATTATTTTTACGCTATATATATATATATATATATATATATATATATATATATATATATATATATATATATATATATATATATATATATATATATATATATATATATAATTTCACTCACTGCAACTTTACTAGTACTACTGTACTACTACTACTGCAGCTGCTCGTGGAGGCACACACCTCTAATTCTATTTCTAAATTCCGGGATCTTGGTGTGGTAGGGGTTGATCTGGATAGTTTGTGTAGTTACAGGGAGCTGGTGGCCATTACTCGTAGTGGAGTGAGACTGGTGGACTCCTGCATTTGCAACATGCTTGTCCAACTGATAACTAAAAATCTAAATTGATTTATGAGTGACAACGTCATTGGAAGGAGGGTTTATTCCACTGCCCGACAACTGTGCTTGTCTTGAGACATTTGCTAAAGTGTTCCACTGCTTGATATGAAGCTTCGTATTATTTCGTGTAATTGTGTCTCTTTGTATTTTAAATACATATGCATGATGGAGAGAGAGAGAGAGAGAGAGAGAGAGAGAGAGAGAGAGAGAGAGAGAGAGAGAGAGAGAGAGAGAGAGAGAGAGAGGTTAGTAAGGTCTCACTGATCATTCAATGTAAATATCTTTGACCTCTGGTGATCCACTATATTTACATTTAAATTCATGTCTGGAGTTGGTTTTTACCTTCTCCTTCAGCGAGCTTTACTTGCTTATCTTCTCTCATCCACCTTAGTTTACTATTCAGTTTCCTGTTGTGCCTCCATCTTTCTCGAAAGTCTCTTCAGTTTTCTGTTGTGCCTGTTGCATGTGCCGAGTGCAGAAGTGAGTGCTCGCTACATTTCAACTCTTCCAGCTCTATGCAGTCTTGAATGCACTTTACATTCAACGCATACAGTACGAAACCATAATCCTGCAAGTTATATTGGCCAGCTCTAAGCGCGAGAGAGGTAGTGCCATCTAGCGGTAGTACAAGACCCTGACTATAGTATGCTGCGGCATTCTGACCTCTCAGGGAAGAGTTGGGTGTATGGCTTGTGTTGACTTATCGTACATAGTGTATATATATGTACATAGTGTCTGATAAATTAGACACATGTGCAACTCTTGGGTATCTTTATTGAGGAAACGTTTCGCCACACAGTGGCTTCATCAGTCCATACAAAGGAGAAACTTGAAGAACAGGAGGAGAATGAGGTAATCAGTCCCTCAACCTTGAGTCGATGTGGTCAGTCCATCAATCTTGAATAGAATACGGCATACGTGCTGAGAAGGAGCTTATAAACCGTTGGCAGGAGAGGTGCAGCAGTCATAGGTCGTGTAACATTTGTTCAATGTTGAAGTAGGTCGTGCCCAAGAATTAGGCAAGCGAAGAATTCCCAAGTATTAAGATCCCAAGAAGTTGCAGTGTCTGACAGATTTGTAGATGAATGGTTCAGAGAACCGACATGTTGATAAATTAGACACATGTGCAACTCTTGGGTATCTTTATTGAGGAAACGTTTCGCCACACAGTGGCTTCATCAGTCCATACTTGAAGAACAGGAGGAGAATGAGGTAATCAGTCCCTCAACCTTGAGTCGATGTGGTCAGTCCATTGTGGTCAGCATTGAACTGACCTATGACTGCTACGTATGCCGTATTCTATTCAAGATTGATGGACTGACCACATCGACTCAAGGTTGAGGGACTGATTACCTCATTCTCCTCCTGTTCTTCAAGTTTCTCCTTTGTATGGACTGATGAAGCCACTGTGTGGCGAAACGTTTCCTCAATAAAGATACCCAAGAGTTGCACATGTGTCTAATTTATCAACATGTCGGTTCTCTGAACCATTCATCTACATAGTGTCTGTTGAAGAAATATAGGTATATTACGTTCTTACTGTGTTTGCATTCTTGTTTCATTTCAATTGACGGTTACTAGCTGTAGATTATAGCATATCCTGGTACTGCAGTCCTGTAAGTAAAGAACCTGGGTTCGTGAAAGTGTCCCTTCATACTGGCTCCAACACTATTCAGTTTCCTATTGTGTTCCTCAGTTTTGGTTCCAACCCCTCTCAAACAGTCTACATTCTTTCTTCCGAAACCACTGACTATCTTGTATGTTGTGATAATAACTCCTTTTAACATTCGTCTCTCCAGAGTTGCGAGAGTTCTTCACCTCTTTTCTTCATTACTTTGGCCTCCATCCTCAGGAATTAACTTCGTGTTGTCCCGTCTTTAATGTCACAATTATATACTACTTAAAGTTTCCATCTGTTGTAGTTGCTAGAATTTCGTCTTGACCACCACCCATGTCTCTATGACTCACGAAATCGTAATGACACGATTGCAAACAAACCATACCACGGGCGGGATAGAACCCGCGGTCAGAGAGTCTCAAAACTCCAGACCGTCGCGTTAGCCACTGGACCAGCTAGCCACGATAAGATTCGTCCAACTAGGTATATTTCTACACCATAGGAAGGTTAGCATAGGCCACCACTGTGACCACAAATGCAGGTTTTTACAGACGAATCTCCAGCTAGCGTGGCCGTGACGAACTCTAGCTCAAGTCCCCTGATGAAATATTTTCGTAATGTTGTTTCGACATTGTTACTTTTGTAGTTAATTGTGGTATTTTCTTCTCCCTGTTAATGGTGTTAAAATTTTCCATATCTATTTTCCGAAAACTTTCTTTTTTTATCTCATGTTTGCTATTTTCTCTTTATTTATCATCGAGAATATTTTTAGTTTTTACTTAATTCCGTTTTTTTTTATCTCTGGAAGATAAATGCTACGAGAAATTGAAGCAGGAATTCTACAGCATATGTAAACATATAATAGACGCATCAAGACAGAGACAAGTCTGGCTGGCACACACACCCACATCAAGACAGAGACAAGTCTGGCTGGCATACACACCCACATCAAGACAGAGACAAGTCTGGCTGGCATACACACCCACATCAAGACAGAGATAAGTCTGGCTGGCATACACACCCACATCAAGACAGAGATAAGTCTGGCTGGCATACACACCCACATCAAGACAGAGAAAAGTCTGGCTGGCATACACACCCACATCAAGACAGAGATAAGTCTGGCTGGCATACACACCCACATCAAGACAGAGATAAGTCTGGCTGGCATACACACCCACATCAAGACAGAAAAGTCTGGCTGGTATACACACCCACATCAAGACAGAGACAAGTCTGGTTGCCATACACACCCACATCAAGACAGAGACAAGCCTGGCTGGCATACACACACCCACATCAAGGCTTGGAGCACCGCCAAGTTACTCATTAAAGAGGAAGAGAGATACAGAAGAAATGCCTTAAAAGACGTCCAATTCAGAGTCGCAGAACCACAGAAGAGAAATAAGGAACATTAAATATATCTCCAACTGTTGCGATGCTTCACGCTGAGTGGAGACACATAAAGGAACATAAAGTAACAAAAACAATCAGTGAAATGCCTCACCTTGTCAATCTTTCCTCCTTTACAACTGTCAAAGGTGACTCCAACAGAGTGGAAATTTTCCTTTGATCTAGAAGATATTTGATTTCTTCTTCTCAGTTACGTCTCTATGTTTTATCAGTCTACTGCTTTCCCATCTGGGAGAGCTTCCTCTGTACACTTGCCTTGAAAACTCCTGTTACGTCTGGGTATGAGTTCCCTGAAAACATGTCTTAATTTCTGTTGTCACATCTTGGGGAACTTCCCCTCTTATGTCTAGCAAAGTTCCTCCTGTTCACCCTCGTCTATAGGACTTCTTTCACACCTGCAAAAGCTTCCTCTCTCTTTCCATATGTCTGCAGTACTGCTCTCACACCTGGTTAAGCTCCCTTCAATCAAAACTCTTGATGCAGTTCTCAAGAAAAGTATTCGTCTTCTCAGTTTCCTTGACCTCGCTCTTAAACTTTAAACTCCAGCCTCCCGCCGGAAAGTTGCATCTCCTTCTTTCATTCTTCTTCTAGCAATATTTTCACCTCTTTTGCTCTCAGAAACTCTCGAATTGCCTCTTTTATCTTCCTTTACAGATGAAAATTTAACTTTGTCGGGTTTAAAACCTGTCGGCTGCATGTGGATAATAACGGCAATTTACCCGTATATTAGGAATACTAAAATTCCTTAAACGGGAGTTAAACTCACCATAGATATACAGAGATATACACCTCTCGGGGTATATATATACTGTTGATCTATACTAGGAACGTAGCTTCTTCCTACATATATCGTGTCTTGTTAATTTTTTGCTTTTCATAGAAATTGCAAGCTAAGAGATGTTGTTCCACCTCAGCTTATGACACAGCCTAGCTCTGTCTAACCACGGAACGGGTAAAGCCTTGAACCCATGTCAAGTGAGTCCTAAAGCTCACAGGACAGTGCGTTAACCGGTGAGCGAGACATAATAGCTCCATCTTAGGTATACTACCCATTCCTCCAGGATGCAACCCACTAGAGTCTACTAACATCCAAGTAAATGTTTACTGCTAGGTGACCTAGGGCAGTAAGTTTAAGTAGACATGCTGATACGTCTCAACACTTCCGTGAATCGAATCCAGGTCCTTTTGCTAGTGAGAATAACTCACATAAGTGATTATGAACAATGATTTATATATATATATATATATATATATATATATATATATATATATATATATATATATATGTATATATAAAATTCGGACACCTGGATTTATTTTTTATTTTTCTATGTAATTATTTGTGCATAATTGATAACGTGTAATTCTGGTTTATTTTGTACGTATTTCTGTATATAAATGAATGTGCGTTGGTAATTATAAATATATGTATAACTGTGTGCATGAATTTGCTCGTGTATTGATAAGTATATGTATGAATATTCGTATATAAGAATGAATGTGCGTGAATGTGTGTTTTAATGTACTTTTGTAAGTCCGAATTAATGTATGACTGTATTTATGTATAACTGTGTATTTATAAGAATGGACGTATTTGCATAAGTAGGAAAATGAGTACGTATGCATGAGTGTACGTATACGAACAAATGTGTTGGTCCGAATGTTCGTGTGCGAGAATCTGTACGTTTCTGGACATAGGACGAGGCGTCAGAAATCTTTGCGTCGTCGAGACATCTTGAGACAAGCTTCTTAGTGACTGGGATTCTGTCTCACTCGTGTTAGTTCCAGGATCATCGTGCCAACACCCCGGGCACGGACCAGGCCTCCTGGCAAGAGGTCTGCAATGCACAGGTAACTAATGACGACGTTTGGGACCGACCAGCAGACGTGGTAGTATACCTGAGACAGAGAACGGTCAACGCCGGGTTCAAACTCGAGCAGCACATTCTTGTACTGGCAAAATGAGAAAGCCTGGTATCTGGAAAGAAAATGTAACTTTCCAAGTGTTATTGATTTTGATGTGATGACCAAGACAATATATGCAGGCAGATGTAGTTCTTGTAAAATACAAAATAAAAATTAATATACCAAATTATTATTGCTATTATTATTAACTATTGCTATTATTATTATTGGATATTATGTTATTATTATTGTTAATTATTATTAAATACTTTCATTACTATTACTTTTATTATTATTGCTAGTCGTTTCTATATTATAATTATTTTTATTAATGCTGGGGGAAGTGACATTCCGTGGTAAACACCCAACGTTGGGATTACACCAAAAATATGATCATTTAAATGTACGAGTAATCTGGACAATAAACAAAATCTGAGGAACCTGTCTTTTAGAATACTAAATGTCTCTTTAAATCTTCCCAGGAGACTGCTGCAACTCTCTCTCTCTCTCTCTCTCTCTCTCTCTCTCTCTCTCTCTCTGTGTCTCTCTCTCCATCGCTCATAGATTCCTCGTGATTGGACTTCGCTGAAGCGTATCAAATCTTCTCCAGCTGATAAACGCACTCATGGTGTATCAGCTGATATATGAGCGTATGGAATGAGGTCCTTCGAGCGTATGATGTTCTTCTGGCGTACAGAGAAGTCAGTCGGACGTATGTTGTTCTTCGGAGGTATGATACCGTTCTTCGGGGTTATGATGCTGGTCAGTTACTTCGAGTAACTGACCAGAGACAATTCCATTCCTCGCTATGTTTTCATTGTATGATTTTACTGGGATGTTTCTAGCGAGTGTTAAGGCGCAGAACGAAATTCGCAGTTAACCCACATCGTGTTAACTGTGAATTGTTCCAGCAACGGGAGTGTGACTTTTATTCTGTGTACGAGAACTCATCCTTCACGCAATACCAGGCACATTTAGTGCCGGTAGCGCTAAGAAGCATGCAGACGCTATTAACAAAGACTAGAGAAGCTAGCAAATGAATCCACTGAAGAGGCTAAAGCAGCAACGTAGCGCTGGCTATTTATTTCTCGCCGGTAGCGTCGCTCTGGTAATGATAACGCTTCGTCTGGCTTCAATAGAAGACATTCCGCTGTCTACGCATCTCTTCCACCTCTCCAAATCTTCTCCATTTCTAGGACACAAAGAAAAGCGCTTCTGTGTCAAGAGAAACTCTTGGAATGAGGAGATACACGCAGCCGTGCACAACGCGTCCACTCAAAGTGTGGCTAAGATCTGTACAGCGAAAAATTTAACACTAATGATGTCATAATATTCTCAAATACTGAGGCTTATATTGTGGCAATCTTTCGCTCACCAGGAGCTTTATCAACATGTCTCACTAGGTGTTCGTTATGTAATTTAACTTAATGTAATTGCCAGTCTTTATATCAATATTTTAACATGGCAAACCTCCTCTCTTTGAGACCCCGATTATCCGAGTCGATGATTTAATATTTAGTGACTGGAAGAAAACACGAACTCAGGAGCAAATGTACACTACTTTTCCTAACAGAAAAGTGAAAAAGTCAGTAATACCATTAGTGCTTCTGCAAGTTTATCGTGAGTATTATAAAGGATATATAAAATTGTGTGAGAATTTCAGAGACCTACATTACGCTGGATTATATCACAAGCAACGTTTGTTGCCAGGAAATATTTGTATATACGTTTTAGAATACAACATCTAAAGATTTCAGTAAATTCTCCGTGATATCGCAAAATGTAGCGTTGAATGAAATAAAAGGAGAACGTTAATGTAGCATATTGACTTGGGCGTCCGCTGACAGCCTCCAGGGAATGGGTGTAGGGCGTCCGTTGACAGCCTCCAAGGGATGGTGAAGGTTGTAAGGGATAGCAAAGGAATAGGCAAGCCATCAATATGGTTATATCTGCCCTTCCACAGGCAATATCTAGGGTAGCAGAACTGCAGCTGACCACCTTATATACAGGACCCCTCCTACAGCGGCGGACACACACACACACACACATACACACACAAAACACACATATATATACATAATGTATACATTGTGTATGTGTAGATCCATTTAAATGGGTTCCTCTGCACCTGGCTACAAACTTGATAGGATTAATATAGGCAATTTGAGATTTAATCAGGCAGTGCATAGTTGCTGCTAATTAAACTGTCTAAGGCAGACGTCCCACTATATCTTTTATATTATTGCTGTTTGATGTAACTTTTACGAGATTATTGTGTCACGGACGAATGAGAGAGAGAGAGAGAGAGAGAGAGAGAGAGAGAGAAAATGTCTGTTTGTACAGTATCTGCTACAATTATCTTCCCCTCGCTCACTGTCTCTATCCATCTGTCTTGCAACTGCTCCTCCCTTTCTCCTCTCTTCCCTCTCTCTCTCTCTCTTCTCCTCCTCCTCTCTTTCTCCTCTTCTGTATAAATTATTACCCTAGAGAAACAGACACAAAGGAATTCGTTTCTGAAAGTTTTCTTTCTCTGACGGTGTGTACTCACCCAGTTGTACTTACCTAGCTGTTGTACTCACCCAGTTGTACTTACCTAGCTGTTGTACTCACCCAGTTGTACTTACCTAGCTGTTGTACTCACCCAGTTGTACTTACCTAGCTGTTGTACTCACCCAGTTGTACTTACCTAGCTGTTGTACTCACCCAGTTGTACTTAACTAGCTGTTGTACTCACCCACTTGTACTTAACTAGCTGTTGTACT
>NC_091319.1:2626283-2671283 GCF_038502225.1 Cherax quadricarinatus
TTGCACCAACCACTCCAAAACTATATCCCCACCTGCTTTTAACATTTCTATCTTTATCCCATCAATCCCGGCTGCCTTACCCCCTTTCATTTTACCTACTGCCTCACGAACTTCCCCCACACTCACAACTGGCTCTTCCTCACTCCTACAAGATGTTATTCCTCCTTGCCCTATACACGAAATCACAGCTTCCCTATCTTCATCAACATTTAACAATTCCTCAAAATATTCCCTCCATCTTCCCAATACCTCTAACTCTCCATTTAATAACTCTCCTCTCCTATTTTTAACTGACAAATCCATTTGTTCTCTAGGCTTTCTTAACTTGTTAATCTCACTCCAAAACTTTTTCTTATTTTCAACAAAATTTGTTGATAACATCTCACCCACTCTCTCATTTGCTCTCTTTTTACATATTATATATATATATATATATATATATATATATATATATATATGTGTGTGTGTGTGTGTGTGTGTATAAAGGTTTCCTTATGCAAGTCCTTTAAAAAATTTATGACCACCACCAGAAAAGCACTGATCCTTGAGACACTTCATTATTGGTTAATGTTTGAATGTATATCCATGATGCAGTAATCGTGGAAACAAACACATAAAGGCAGCGGAATGAGATCCTTTATTGACACTTTCTCCCAGGCACTAGGTTTTTCCAGTCATCAGTGACTTGTAAAAGTCCACTAAGTGGACGAAACACTGTTTTGTGTTTTCATATTGTCGGTATTTTCTACCATTTGTTTGCATGTAGTAATCAATATTTTTGTTGTGGCTTTATTGTGTTTTCCCGCCATTATAACACACTACACACATCTTTCAATTATTTGAACGAGTCTTCAGAACTATGTTAGGTTGCTCGCACTGTCTCTCTACGTCTGGTTAATTAGGCTATCTTGAGTAACCAACCATCTGGGACGTACATGTGTCCACGATGGGAACCTTTTGATGTCGCTTGCTGGAATGGGCTGTCAGCCTGAATGGGCTGTCAGACCGAATGGACGCCTAGTTATGGCCTTTGGTCGGGTCTGGTCACAGGGCGCTGTTGGCCCTGACCTCTGGGAGAATCAGGTCACACGACACCCTCGTCTGTTGGTTGTGGTTCCAGTTGCTCATGATTTCTGTTGCTCATAATTTCGGTTGACTGTGATTTCAGCGTCTCAAGGTTTTTGTTGTTATTGATTCTAGTTGTTATTTCTCTCTTCCACGATTCTTATTCTTTAAAATTCATGATGGTGATGGTTCCTGTTAGCTGTGGTTCCTTGTGGTTGTGATTCTGCTGAATGAAGTTCCTGTTAATTGAGGCTCCTGTTTACTGTGATTCCTTCTATGGTTTACTGTGGTTCCTGCTGTGGTTCCTGTTTACTATGGTTACTGTTAGTTGTAATTCCGATTGGTGTAGTCTTCCGTTAACTGCGATTCCAGCTGTTTTGAGGCGTCTGTTGTTTACACAGCATCTATTCCCAAATATCATAAAAAATATATAATCAAAATACTTCGTTTTCAGCTTTCGGGCCGAATATTGGAACGTGTCCCAGCGACATACTCTTAGAAAAACAGCCGATGGCCCTCAGGAACAGAGCCGGAGCCCTCAGGAACACAGCCGAGTGCCCTCAGGAACACAGCCGAGGGCCCTCAGGAACACGGCTGAGAGACACACTTGTACGAATGTTACCAATTCATTTCCGACTCTTAAATCTCACTACTTCTTTAGTTGGTGTGACTTGGACTTGCCTAACATGGGCCAGTAGGCCTGTTGCAGTGCTCCTTCTTTCTTGCGTCATATCCCAGAGAAATTCTCTTCTGAAAACTTAATTAACCACAAGTGAAGAGGTATATGTGAAGAGAATATTCAACAGCACAGTACGAAGGGAAACTGGTTTCAAGCAATGATGGGGTTGCATATATACAGATCTGGGGAACTGAAAGGAGATTATACAAACCTCAAAAAGAATTCGACTTAGTTATGGTCTCGTGAGGCGTGTAAGATATACACCAGGAACCTCCAGTGGGAGGAGGCTGTGAAAAATATATGACAGTGGGACACCATTTTAGGACTTGAAATAAACTGGGGGTTTCAGATTTATTTTATTGTCTTTATTGGTGAACAAGACACGTGAATAACTTTATTGGAGAAAGTTATCAAATTTTATTAATGAGTGTGTGTATGTTTACACTTTACCTATAAGTGTTTAACTATGGTTAAAGCCACTTTATTATTACTGAATATCAGAAAGTTAAATCTTCCGGAAGTTAAATCTTCCGGAAGTTAAATCTTCCGGAAGTTAAATCTTCCGGAAGTTAAATCTTCCGGAAGTTAAATCTTCCGGAAGTTAAATCTTCCGGAAGTTAAATCTTCCGGAAGTTAAATCTTCCGGAAGTTAAATCTTCCGGAAGTTAAATCTCCCGGAAGTTAAATCTCCCGGAAGTTAAATATCCCGGAAGTTAAATCTCCCGGAAGTTAAATCTTCCGGAAGTTAAATCTTCCTAGCTTGGGAAAAAGACAGTTGAAATACGTCGTGACGTGTTAGTGGGATTTATGCTGACATAAACAGATCTTATGTCTGGCTGACAACACGGCTGTCAGGCGATGCTGACAACACAGCTGTCAGGCGATGCTGACAACACAGCTGTCAGGCGATGCTAACAACACAGCTGTCAGGCGATGCTGACAACACAGCTGTCAGGCGATGCTGACAACACAGCTGTCAGGCGATGCTGACAACACAGCTGTCAGGCGATGATGACAAGCCGGAAATGTCTCCACAAGTTATGCTGACAGTCACAGCATGACTTCAAGAGAAATTCTGACAGTAGGAATGCCTTCAGGAGGAATGCCGACAGTCACAGCATGTCTTCACGAGTGATACTGACTGGGAGAATACCCTTAAAGGAGGAGGAGCGGTGACAGGTAAAAACCATGTTCCAGGGAGGAGACTGGAGTCTCCAAAAATTCGCAGCATCCACGCGGGATACAATGAGAAAGAGATGCAGGAAATACTGTTATCTCCCTGGTACGACCCCAGGATGCTCCTGAGGCCAGGATCACCATCTTGTACTGATCCACATCAACATAATCTAATTGTAAATGTAGTCTAATTATAAATTTAACACAAGTTTTCCTGTTTAGAAAATGTTTCTCTGTATTAAATGCTGATATTGAGAGAAAAAAACATTGGATAGCCGCTGGATTAAATGGATATCTGGGGATGATATGACAGATTTTTGGGGAATAATTGGAAAATAATCTAGTTGATATCTGGGGATATTTAGCGATGATGTGAGGATAATCCAGGAGATATATGGGGATAATTTGAGAATCTCTGGGGAAATACGCAGAATATTTGAAAATAATTTTTACGATAATATCTGGGGATAATATCAAGGATAACAGCTGAGAACAATCCGGGGGAGGAATATCCGGGGATAATCTGGGGGAAAAATAAAGCGGCAGGGAAACAAACGTAATGACCAAAACTTACACAATTTAGGTTATAGTGACGGTGTTGGCTTGTTTATTCCCGGTCAATATAGATGTCAGGAGAAAATCCTTAGCAAGCCATTACTGCAGGGAATTTCCCTGCAGGGAATTTCCCTGAAAGCAGCTCCTTTCTTTAGACGTAACTACGGCCGTTAGAGGGGCACAGGGCATCATTATGACCTGGGGAAGCGCTAAGCCCGTAAGGAGTCGCGCAATGTCTGGTTAGCCTGTCAAAGGTGTGTGTTTGTGTGCTGTATATTTGACTGTTGTATATTTTGTGTTGTATATTTCACAGCTGTATGTTCATGCTGTATATTTCACAGATGTATGCTCGTGCTGTATATTTCACAGATGTATGCTCGTGCTGTATATTTCACAGATGTATGCTCGTGCTGTATATTTCACAGATGTATGCTCGTGCTGTATATTTCACAGCTGTATGCTCGTGTTGTATATTTCACAGCTGTATGCTCGTGTTGTATATTTCACAGCTGTATGCTCGTGTTGTATATGTTATAGCTGTATGCTCGTGTTGTATATTTCATAGCTTTATGCTCGTGCTGTATATTTCACAGCTGTATGCTCGTGTTGTATATTTCACAGCTGTATGCTCGTGTTGTATATTTCATAGCTGTATGCTCGTGCTGTATATTTCACAGCTGTATGCTCGTGCTGTATATTTCATAGCTGTATGCTCGTGCTGTATATTTCACAGCTGTATGCTCGTGCTGTATATTTCACAGATGTATGCTCGTGCTGTATATTTCACAGATGTATGCTCGTGCTGTATATTTCACAGATGTATGCTCGTGCTGTATATTTCACAGCTGTATGCTCGTGTTGTATATGTTATAGCTGTATGCTCGTGCTGTATATTTCACAGCTGTATGCTCGTGTTGTATATTTCACAGCTGTATGCTCGTGTTGTATATTTCATAGCTGTATGCTCGTGCTGTATATTTCACAGCTGTATGCTCGTGCTGTATATTTCATAGCTGTATGCTCGTGCTGTATATTTCACAGCTGTATGCTCGTGTTGTATATGTTATAGCTGTATGCTCGTGCTGTATATTTCACAGCTGTATGCTCGTGTTGTATATTTCACAGCTGTATGCTCGTGTTGTATATTTCATAGCTGTATGCTCGTGCTGTATATTTCACAGCTGTATGCTCGTGCTGTATATTTCATAGCTGTATGCTCGTGCTGTATATTTCACAGCTGTATGCTCGTGTTGTATATGTTATAGCTGTATGCTCGTGTTGTATATTTCACAGCTGTATGCTCGTGTTGTATATTTTATAGCTGTATGCTCGTGTTGTATATTTCACAGCTGTATGCTCGTGCTGTATATTTCATAGCTGTATGCTCGTGTTGTATATTTTATAGCTGTATGCTCGTGTTGTATATTTCACAGCTGTATGCTCGTGTTGTATATTTCATAGCTGTATGCTCGTGCTGTATATTTCATAGCTGTATGCTCGTGCTGTATATTTCATAGCTGTATGCTCGTGCTGTATATTTCATAGCTGTATGCTCGTGTTGTATATTTTATAGCTGTATGCTCGTGCTGTATATTTCACAGCTGTATGCTCGTGCTGTATATTTCATAGCTTTATGCTCGTGCTGTATATTTCATAGCTTTATGCTCGTGCTGTATATTTCACAGCTGTATGCTCGTGTTGTATATTTCATAGCTTTATGCTCGTGCTGTATATTTCACAGCTGTATGCAAGAAGATATAAACAAAGTTTTCCAGTGGGCAACGGTAAACAATATGATGTTCAATGAGGACAAATTCCAACTACTCCGTTATGGAAAACTGGAGGAGATAATAACTAGAACAGAGTATACTACTGACTCCGGCCATACAATAGAGCGGAAAAATAATGTAAGGGACCTGGGAGTAGTAATGTCTGAGGATCTCACTTTCAAGGATCACAACAGTGCCACGATCGCACGTGCAAAGAAAATGATAGGATGGATAATGAGAACTTTCAAAACGAGAGATGCCAAGCCCATGATGATCCTTTTCAAATCACTTGTTCTCTCTAGGCTGGAATACTGCTGTACACTAACATCTCCATTCAAAGCAGGTGAAATCGCAGATCTAGAGAGTGTACAGAGATCCTTCACTGCACGTATAAGTTCTGTCAAGCACCTTAACTACTGGGAACGCTTGGAAGCACTTGACTTGTACTCGTTGGAACGCAGGAGGGAGAGATATATCATAATCTACACTTGGAAAATCTTGGAAGGAATGGTCCCAAATCTGCACACAGAAATCACTCCCTACGAAAGTAAAAGACTGGGCAGGCGATGCAAAATGCCCCCAATAAAAAGTAGGGGCGCCATTGGTACACTAAGGGAAAACACCATAAGTGTCCGGGGCCCAAAACTGTTCAACAGCCTCCCATCAAGCATTAGGGGAATTGCCAATAAACCCCTGGCTGCCTTCAAGAGAGAGCTGGACAGATACCTAAAGTCAGTGCCGGATCAGCCGGGCTGTGGCTCGTACGTTGGACTGCGTGCGGCCAGCAGTAACAGCCTAGTTGATCAGGCCCTGATCCATCGGGAGGCCTGGTCATGGACCGGGCCGCGGGGGCGTTGATCCCCGGAATAACCTCCAGGTAACCTCCAGGTAACCTCCAGGTAACGTGTTGTATATTTCATAGCTGTATGCTCGTGCTGTATTTCATAGCTGTATCCTCGTGCTGTATATTTCACAGGTGTATGCTCGTGCTGTATATTTCACAGCCATTTCTTAATTTCATCAGTTTTTATCCTCATTATTTTGACACCTACAAACAGGAATACTTCTCTTTTGGTGTGTGTGTGTGTGTGTGTGTGTGTGTGTGTGTGTGTGTGTGTGGCACACTCCTCTTTCTGGCAAGTCACAAAAGTCTACATATAACAGTATACAGTAAGAGAGGATGTACACGGACACGCCAGAACGACTCTGATGGGTTCACAGCGAGTATCCCTTTGTAAATCAGAACAAAGGAAGTGTATATTCCTATAGAACTCTTTGATCAGCTCTCCTCTTTGTGTGAAGGAGCTCACTCAGCAGATAATCAACACTGGGGTGACTATCCAAGCTAATTATACGGGCTGATTATCCAAAGGTGGTTATCCCTGATGATTATCCTTAATTGATATCCTGGGCGGATATATCTCGTGTTGAACAGTGTGTGTGTGTGTGTGTATGTGTGTGTGTGTGTGTGTGTGTGTGTGTGTGTGTGTGTGTGTGTGTGTGTGTGTGTGTGTGTGTGTGTGTGTGTGTGTGTGTGTGTGTGTATCTAGAGATCAGTCTCCCTGGCTTGTCAGATTGTCCACCACCTGTGGATGTGCTGGGAGACATTTTCCTTGAAGATGCAGCCTCACTTCGTCTCGTGGGACGTCTGGACGCAAGACGAAGAGGAGGAGGAGGAAGAGGAGGAGGAAAAAGAAGGAGGCCAAGAAGGAGGCAGCGGTTGGATAAGAAACTTGATGGAAGTATTTCTGCAAGTTTAAAGACCTGAGGATTCCAGGAGAGGGCGTGGAGACGGGCAGGTCACGAATATGGATTAGCCAGAGAGGTGTGAGCATGGAGGGAGGGAGGGAGGGAGGGGGTTGAAAAGGAGGGTGAAGTGTGTGTGTAGGAGTGATGGATGCATCGTGGGAAGGAAGGATGGAAGGAAAGGGTGTGGGAAGAAGTGTGTGGGGAGAGTGTGAAAAGGGAGGGTGTGGGAAGGGAGGGTGCGAGAAGGGTGTGAGGAGGGTGTGGGAAGGGAGGGTGTGGAAAGGGTATGGGAAGGGTGTGGGAAGGGTGTGAGGAGGGTGTGGGAAGGGAGGGTGTGGGAAGGGAGGGTATGGGAAGGGCGTGAGAAGGGTGTGGGAAGGGAGGGTGTGGGAAGGAGGGTGTGGGAAGGACAGTGTGGGAAAGTGGGTGTGGAAAGGGGGTGTCTGGGAAGGGAAGGGTGAGGGAAGAACGTGGCGAGGGAGAGCACCAACAACACAGTGAATCTAAATGAAATTGAGAGCACTTAGCTGGGCAGACATTAGCAGCAAGAGTTGAAACCCGCCTCTCAATATCGCACCAGTCCATTAATTCTAAACGATGGGCCAACCAATCATCAATCCATCAACTCATCAAACACGTCTAGACATGCAAGTTGAAACATCACTAATGATCAGCTGATCTTCATCACAACGAGACGAAGTTAGGTGAAAATAAGGGAGTCCTTTGTTTACTGGTCACGGCATAATTAAGGCGAATGTGGACTGTGAAATATCTTACATATGTATGTAGCTGAGATCAGCATCTCGCTGGAGTTGAGATCAGCACCTCGCTGGGGCTGAGATCATCACTTCGCTGGGGCTGAGATCACTTCGCTGGGGCTGAGATCCTCACTTCGCTGGGGCTGAGATCATCACTTCGCTGGAGCTGAGATCATCACTTCGCTGGGGCTGAGATCATCACTTCGCTGGAGCTGAGATCATCACTTCGCTGGGGCTGAGATCATCACTTCGCTGGAGCTGAGATCATCACTTCGCTGGGGCTGAGATCATCACTTCGCTGGAGCTGAGATCATCACTTCGCTGGAGCTGAGATCATCACTTCGCTGGGGCTGAGATCATCACTTCGCTGGGGCTGAGATCATCACTTCGCTGGGGCTGAGATCAGCACCTCGGATCAACACCCGGACAGTGCTGAGAGTGTGAGTCAGGAAATTTATTTTTCACTCCCGTAAGTTCTGCTCAGCCTCACACAGAGAGCAAAATTTAAGAAAAAAATCCACTTGTCTCCTGCACTTCACTTTTCAAAACGAGTTTCAAAGACAAATTAGAATTTGTGAAATATTTCTAAGACTCAGTTTTTGACTATTATTAAATTATTATTAAATAAATATTATTTTATTATTATATATTAAATTATTAAATATTATTAAATTATTAATTACAATTATCATTATGCCTGTTTTCGATACATCGCACTGAATTATGTAGAGCATAACTGGAGCGGTAAACCCGTGTGGCCGTGTTGCACTAGGGGTGCGTCGTCAGAGCAGCGATCGTGAGGTTAATAAAGCAAATGTAACGCGAGAGAGAGAAATTAAGTAATCGAGAGGGAGAAATAAAGTAATCGAGAGGGAGAAATTAAGTAATCGAGAGGGAGAAATTAAGTAATCGAGAGGGAGAAATAAAGTAATCGAGAGGGAGAAATTAAGTAATCGAGAGGGAGAAATAAAGTAATCGAGAGGGAGAAATTAAGTAATCGAGAGAGAGAAATTAAGTAATCGAGAGGGAGAAATAAAGTAATCGAGAGGGAGAAATTAAGTAATCGAGAGGGAGAAATTAAGTAATCGAGAGGGAGAAATTAAGTAATCGAGAAGGAGAGATACAATTCTCGATTACTCCATCAATATAATGACCAGTGTAAAGCAGAAGTGATGGAGGGAAGCGAGGAGGAGGAAGAGAAGGAGAGGAACAAGGAAGTAAGGAAGACAGAGAAGTGGAAGCGAGAGAATGAAGTGAAAGAAAGGGAGAAAGGAGGGAAGACGAGAAGGAGAGGTAAGAATGAGTGTGTAAGGAAGAAGAAGCAGGCAGAAGGAAAGATTCTTTCCTCCGTCACACACGAGAGAGAGAGAGAGAGAGAGAGAGAGAGAGAGAGAGAGAGAGAGAGAGAGAGAGAGAGAGAGAGAGAGAGAGAGAGAGAGAGAGAGAGAAATTGTTCCATCCTTCCTTCGCACCTGGTAGAAGTTGCCGGTCTCCAGCTCTTGTCCCACGCATCCCAGACTCACCCACTATAACGTGGGGCATCCTAGACTCACCCACTATAACGTGGGGCATCCTAGACTCACCCACTATAACGTGGGACATCCCAGACTCACCCACTATAACGTGGGACATCCCAGACTCGCCCACTATAACGTGGGACATCCCAGACTCACCCACTATAACGTGGGGCATCCCAGACTCACCCACTATAACGTGGGACATCCCAGACTCACCCACTATAACGTGGGACATCTCAGACTCACCCACTATAACGTGGGGCATCCCAGACTCACCCACTATAACGTGGGACATCCCAGATTCACCCACTATAACGTGGGACATCCCAGACTCACCCACTATAACGTGGGACATCCCAGACTCACCCACTATAACGTGGAACATCTCAGACTCACCCACTATAACTTGGGACATCTCAGACTCACCCACTATAACGTGGGGCATCCCAGACTCACCCACTATAACGTGGGACATCTCAGACTCACCCACTATAACGTGGGACATCCCAGATTCACCCACTATAAAGTGGGACATCCCAGGCTCACCCACTATAACTTGGGACATCTCAGACTCACCCACTATAACGTGGGGCATCCCAGATTCACCCACTATAACGTGTAACATCCCAGACTCACCCACTATAACGTGGGACATCCCAGACTCACCCACTATAACGTGAGACATCCCAGACTCACCCACTATAACGTGGGGCATCCCAGACTCACCCACTATAACGTGGAACATCTCAGACTCACCCACTATAACTTGGGACATCTCAGACTCACCCACTATAACGTGGGGCATCCCAGACTCACCCACTATAACGTGGGACATCTCAGACTCACCCACTATAACGTGGGACATCCCAGATTCACACACTATAAAGTGGGACATCCCAGGCTCACCCACTATAACTTGGGACATCTCAGACTCACCCACTATAACGTGGGGCATCCCAGATTCACTCACTATAACGTGTAACATCCCAGACTCACCCACTATAACGTGGGACATCCCAGACTCACCCACTATAACGTGAGACATCCCAGACTCACCCACTATAACGTGGGACATCCCAGACTCACCCACTACAACGTGGGACATCCCAGACTCACCCACTATAACGTGGGACATCCCAGATTCACCCACTATAACGTGGGACATCCCAGACTCACCCACTATAACGTGGGACATCCCAGACTCACCCACTATAACGTGGGACATCCCAGACTCACCCACTATAACGTGGAACATCCCAGACTCACCCACTATAACGTGAGACATCACACACTCACCCACTATAACGTGGAACATCTCAGACTCACCCACTATAACGTGGTGCATCCCAGACTCACCCACTATAACGTGGAACATCCCAGACTCACCCACTATAACGTGGGACATCACACACTCACCCACTATAACGTGGAACATCTCAGAATCACCCACTATAACGTGGGGCATCCCAGACTCACCCACTATAACGTGGAACATCCCAGACTCACCCACTATAACGTGGGACATCACAGAATCACCCACTATAACGTGGGGCATCCCAGACTCACCCACTACAACGTGGGACATCACACACTCACCCACTATAACGTGGAACATCCCAGACTCACCCACTATAACGTGGAACATCCCAAGCCCATCCACAATAGCGTGGGACATCCCAGACTCACCCACTATAACGTGGGACATCTCAGACTCACCCACTATAATGTGGGACATCCCAGACTCACCCACTACAACGTGGAACATCCCAGACTCACCCACAAGAACTTGTCATGACGTGGGACATCCCAGGCTCACCCACTATAGCATGGGACATCCCAGACTCACACACAGCAACTTGGGACGACGTGGGACACAACATAGCAATATACTCTGGTATTGAATTAACAAGGTATAAAATATTCACTCTATGAGAGTAAATGACCTCGTTTTCCAGTACCTATACTAGTCTCACTGGATTTTTATTAATATTTGCCCGGCTGTGCGAATAAAAACGTGAATTTTTTTAGCAGTTAGGTAGCGAGGATTAATATCATTCTTCATTGTATAACCCACACATTAATACACACACACACACACACACACACACACACACACACACACACACACACACACACACACACACACACACACACAGGATGTTCCAGGGAGGGGACACAGAAACAAGAGGCTACAATTGGAAGTTGAAGACACAAATGAGTCAGAGAGATATTAGGAAGTATTTCTTCAGTCATAGAGTTGTAAGGCAGTGGAATAGCCTAGAAAATGACGTAGTGGAGGCAGGAACCATACACAGTTTTAAGACGAGGTTTGATAAAGCTCATGGAGCGGGGAGAGAGAGGGCCTAGTAGCAACCGGTGAAGAGGCGGGGCCAGGAGCTAGGACTCGACCCCTGCAACCACAAATAGGTGAGTACAAATAGGTGAGTACAGTGTTGTCAGGAAATGGAACAATCTGGAGAGTGAGGTAGAGGAAGTAGGATCCATACATAGCTTTAAGAAAAGGTTCGATAAAGCTCATGGAGAATGGAGAGAGCACCTAGTAGCGTCCAGTAAAGAGGCGGGGCCAGGAGCTATGAATCGACTCCTGCAACCCCAAATAGGTGAGTACAAAGAGGTGAGTACACTTTCACACACATTAACACAGACGACGGCGAGAAGATTCTAACAGATGCTCACAGGAAACCGATAGAAACAGTAATTAACCTACACACACACAAGAACTAGAATACAAAATGTGTTCATAATTCGAGAAATGCACCACAAATGTACGTATTTTGGGGGGGTTTACAAAGAGAATTAAAGCAGAATGGAACAAGCTACACGCTGAGGCTGTCACCGCGAAGACAATACAGTATCAGCTGGACAAGAACTCTGCAAGCACAGAACTCAACTAGATGCTGTACTGGGGTAAACTGAAAGCAACTGATTCCTGACGTTAGTTCAGCAACTTCAGCAGGACGATCAGTTGACACTGAACCAGGTTACTACTAGTAGTAGTTGAAGCAGATGGCTGTATTAGTCATAGCAGTGGTGCGCACTGGAATAACATGAGTACTTACGATAAAAAGAGTCCTAGTTATGTAGAGGCAGTTATAACCCCATGCTTTCAGTGACATTCCATGTCATTTTTCCAATATGGAACGGCAAATTTTCCCTCTGTTTTCAGGGCGGCGGCGACCGAAGGCAGCGGAGGCTTGGAGAGTGAGTCAGCTCTCTGCTTTACTATCCTTGACTCACAGGCATTGCATTTTTACAGATTCATATGCAATAATTTCACAAAACTGACAAAGTTAGTGGAGTTTCAAGATATTGAAGCTGACACTGCAACCAGTTTATGCAACTTTGATTCAGAATTGTGTTGATGACTTCTACAAACACCTGGATAATATACGGAACTCTTTAATCTAGATATAAGTTGAGAGTCCATCTCAGCAGACAGCCTCAGTGTGGACTCTAAGCCATTTGCTGTCTGGCCCACGTACTCTTTCTCTCTCATTCTCATGAGTAACGTAGTTAAGTACAGTGTTGAGTGCAGTGTTGAGTGCAAAGAGTTGTTGCGTGCGAAAAAGTGTTTGTTGCCTGCAGGGGAGTGTTACGTTGCGTGCAGAGAAGTGTTACGTTGCGTGCAGAGAAGTGTTACGTTGCGTGCAGAGAAGTGTTACGTTGCGTGCAGGGAAGTGTTACGTTGCGTGCAGGGAAGTGTTACGTTGCGTGCAGGGAAGTGTTACGTTGCGTGCAGGGAAGTGTTACGTTGCGTGCAGGCAAGTGTTACGTTGCGTGCAGGGAAACAGGCTGCCTCTCCCTCCCACCTCGTCATTTCTGCCTGGTGAATTGTGAATTTGGGGAAGATAAAAAATGGAGTATTCATGCAGTAGATGGGTAAAATGTATGTATTGAAACGAGTCAGGAATGTTTCAGTGCCATGGCCTGTATGTGCATGTATATATGTCTGTCTGTTTATGTGCTTGTATCTGTGTATATAGTGGGGACCCATGACCTCGGAGAGGTAGATCAGTGAGTTTCGAGGACAAATATTTGTAGCCAAATTTAAACGCTTGCTTGGCAGTACAGAAATTCCACTGCAAGTCTTGTGAACGATAGCAAGATCCTGACCAACCTCAGCCAGAGTGAACACTTTACCACTGTGCCATTACTACCACCACCACCAATACTCCAACCACTAGCACTGGAACTACCACAACATACATACCTTTCCTCCCTCCCGCTGAGCGCGACGAGCGCCAGGTGTTCCGGAATTATGCGACATTCCCAGACTAAACTGTCTCACGTGTCTGTCAACACGTATCCATGTAAACATGAGTCGAAGTTACGAGACAAGTTTGTTACAGATGCTCCGCTGCCGCTCGCGCATTAACTCCGGTATTACACGCATTCGAAGCTTAATCTAACGTCATATTGCTACACATTTCTATCTCAGAGGCC
This sequence comes from Cherax quadricarinatus, assembly GCF_038502225.1. Lineage (NCBI taxonomy): Eukaryota > Metazoa > Arthropoda > Malacostraca > Decapoda > Parastacidae > Cherax > Cherax quadricarinatus. The sequence continues at coordinate 2,640,016 of NC_091319.1, forward strand.
ACCTCTTCGTCTCTAGTGATTCCTGAAGCAAGCAGTTTCGTCTTTAATAAGGAGTGAAATCATTCCGAATGCTCTTATTGGACCTTAAAAGTTGATTTCAGTGATCCGAACGCTTTTATTGGACCTTAAAAGTTGATTTCAGTGATCCGAACGCTCTTATTGGACCTTAAAAGTTGATTTCAGTGATCCGAACGCTCTTACGAACCCTAACGGGGATTTCAATGCTCGCCAATCTTAGTGATTTGAATGTCTGAAAGCGCAAACTTTGGCGAGCAACACGGAGACACATTCTAGAATTGAGGGAAAAAACGTTACCAGACACAGAAGTCATGTGTATTTGTTAGATGTAAAGAAATGATTTGCTCCAAGCTTAACTCTGATAGGAAAGCAGTTTGAAAGCAGGCATACACGGTGGGTTCCAGAAACGAACCTCGTGGGTATCCGACGTGTATACCCGTGGGAATCGAAAATGAGCCCCGTGGGACGAAAACGAACCCCTGGTGGAGTACACTAAACGACCCCCCTTGGCGGCCGTCGGGAACCCCGGTGGTAAACCAACCCTGAGCTGACCATAAAATTAATCCCGGGCTTACCATAAATAAATCCCTTCCCAGGGGCGACCATGACCGAACCGCAAGCCATCTTAAATGAACTCCAGTTCGCCTATAAATAAAGCGCGACACAGCCGTAAACAAACGGCGGCCCAAAACAAGACATTACCGGACGAAGCCGAAGCCGCTGCCTCACAGCTCGACATTAAAGGGAACCAAACACACAACCTTGCACGCGAAAATATTCCCAAAATACTAAAAAACGAAATACGATGATTTTGTTGCAGACTTTATTCTCTTTCCTTTCTTTTTTTACTTCTCTCTCTCTCTCTCTCTCTCTCTCTCTCTCTCTCTCTCTCTCTCTCTCTCTCTCTCTCTCTCTCTCTCTCTCTCTCTCTCTCTCTCTCTCTCTCTCTCTCTCTCTCTCTCTCTCTCTCTGCCCGTCCGACTATCTAGGCGGAAGTCAAGCTGAGCGGAAAAATTCAGTGTTTTTTTTTTTAAATGACGGAATGTGTGGCTAATTTTAATGGTTTGATATTAGTAATGAGGCAGGTGTTCTGCACGACTCTTACGACAGGTGTTGAGGGGGAAACACCTGTTGAGACAAGAGCTGATTTTTAATGGCAAGTAGTGTAAGTGGGTTGATGGATGGGAAGTATCGTAAATGGGTGGAGAGGAAGATGGATGAGTGTAAAGGTGGTTGGTGGATGAACAGGTTTTCTCACTTGGGTGGGTGAAAATTTAGATGAGTTGTTGAAAAGGAATTGACCATGATGAGTCAATTTGAGGAGAGAGAGAGAAAGAGAGAGAGAGAGAGAGAGAGAGAGAGAGAGAGAGAGAGAGAGAGAGAGAGAGAGAGAGAGAGAACATTAGAGGAAGGCTGAGAGAGCCACACTTACCAACATGCAACACTGAAGCAACACACGCTAAGAGCACCCACCCACCTGCGCAACACTACCAAAACACTCATATTTGTGACTCACACCGACCTGCAGCAGGAAATATGGCCCCGTTACTCATACACGACAATATTGCACATGCAAACTGTCCTCTCGTAATATTTATTGCTTATAATGGCAACGACATTTGCAAGCTCTGTAAATACCAGAGAAATGGCTCCATTCAACTCTTCTGTGTACATGATTAGTCATGAGGTCTCAAGTTTGTGTCAATGGACACTAGGAAGGCAACATTTAACACGCAACGGTTGTTTGGAGAAATACGTAAGGCCAGTAAATGGCGCAGTGAGCCTCCTTATAACGCAGGAAAAGATTTACTGGTCTCACCTGGTGCATGAAACAGTTCAATGAACACTTCCTGAAGTATAGGAAAAAATATTTGAGCCTCTTCTTGAAGTTTTAGAAGATCAAGTGAGCTGAGCTGCTGTGATTAAAACAATAACCGTGTAAACTCATCTAATGTATGAATAAAGAGAGGTTTTGTATCCAGCTGACGGATAAAAGAAATTAATGAGGACACCTGATGTGTAAAAGTGAACCTAAATTGTATTAGAGCCAGTTATTTAATAACGCACAACACTGATGCTCAGTTCATCTCCCAGGATGCTGTTGTGTTCTCCCACAGTTCAAGAAGGTTGGGAAAACATTCAGTCAGTGAGGTGGAGAATGCAAGATCACCTCTCTCTCTCTCTCTCTCTCTCTCTCTTTGTTTATCCCTGTCAAAGGACGTGAAGAAAACTTTCACATACAGGATTAAGACAGGATTACGTCTGTCTGTCTCTCTCTCTCACTTTGTTTATAATCTCCGCCAAACAACGTAAAGAAAAACCTTTACAGACTAGGGGTTGAGAAGAGCAATTTGCCTCTCTCATCAAGCGTCCAGACGGTGATCATGTTACACATACACCAGAGGATGAGAGATGAGAAATGATAATGCATTTAAAAGGGCAGATGTAGGGGGAAGAAAGAAGGGGAGGAGAATAAGTGGACGCAACTAGAGGATGAAAGATTGAGGGAGGAAGGAGAGAAGAGAAAGAAGATGAGAACAGTGGCAGAAACACTTTAACCAGAGACAAAATATTACCACACAAAATAAAGTGTTAAGCAGATAAATGACAGAAGCTTTTCAGAGATCAGTTGAAGAACACTATATATATATCTATAATATATATATATATATATATAAATATATATATAAATATATATATATATATATATATATATATAAATATATATATAAATATATATAAATATATATATAAATATATATATATATATATATATATTTTTTTTTTTTCAACAAGTCGGCCGTCTCCCACCGAGGCAGGGTGACCCAAAAAAAAGAAAGAAAATCCCCAAAAAGAAAATACTTTCATCATCATTCAACACTTTCACCACACTCGCACATTATCACTGTTTTTGCAGAGGTGCTCAGAATACAACAGTCTAGAAGCATACACATATAAAGATACACAACATATCCCTCCAAACTGCCAATATCCCAAACCCCTCCTTTAAAGTGCAGGCATTGTACTTCCCATTTCCAGGACTCAAGTCCGACTATATGAAAATAACCGGTTTCCCTGAATCCCTTCACTAAATATTACCCTGCTCACACTCCAACAGATCGTCAGGTCCCAAGTACCATTCGTCTCCATTCACTCCTATCTAACACGCTCACGCACGCTTGCTGGAAGTCCAAGCCCCTTGCCCACAAAACCTCCTTTACCCCCTCTCTCCAACCCTTTCGAGGACGACCCCTACCCCGCCTTCCTTCCCCTATAGATTTATATGCTTTCCATGTCATTCTACTTTGATCCATTCTCTCTAAATGACCAAACCACCTCAACAACCCCTCTTCTGCCCTCTGACTAATACTTTTATTAACTCCACACCTTCTCCTAATTTCCACACTCCGAATTTTCTGCATAATATTTACACCACACATTGCCCTTAGACAGGACATCTCCACTGCCTCCAACCGTCTCCTCGCTGCTGCATTTACCACCCAAGCTTCACACCCATATAAGAGTGTTGGTACTACTATACTTTCATACATTCCCTTCTTTGCCTCCATAGATAACGTTTTTTGACTCCACATATACCTCAACGCACCACTCACCTTTTTTCCCTATATATATATATATATATATATACATATATATATATATATATATATATATATATATATATATATATATATATATATATATATATATATATATATATATATATATATATATATATATATATATATATGTCGTGCCGAATATGTAAAACTGGTTAATTAGCAAGAACTCGTTTAAAATTAAGTCCTTTATAAAATTTTCTCTTATACGTTTAAAGATATATTTTTTTCATTAATGTTGATGTAAAAATTTATAATTTTGCACCAAAAGGAACTTAGAAAACTTACCTAACCTTATTATAACAAGCGCAATTTATTTTAGCTTAACCCAACTAAATATATTTTAGATTTGTTTACAATAATTTAATACCAAACAAACACAGTGAAACATATTTTTTTGGTTAGGTTCAGAATGATTTTGGCGAAATTATTGCATACACAAATTTTCACTTGTCCTCTATGGCAAGATGAGCGTTGCTATTTAAGCCAAGATAGCAAGTTCTGCCTATTCGGCACGACATATATATATATATATATATATATATATATATATATATATATATATATATATATATATATATATATATATATATATATATATGGTGATTTCCGCTTGTACTTGGCAATGTGAGGAATCACGAAGCTCTTGGAATTTCACTATTTTTCCGCACACACACACACACGTGTGTGTGTGTGTGTGTGTGTGTGTGTGTGTGTAATCTGTTAGGTTAAACTGAAATGAGTTAACATCAAACTGGATTGAAGAGCTCTTTTTTTAGAGCTGAAATTTGTATTCAGAGAAAGCACTTCAGTAGTCCAGCTTATGGAGTGGATTTAATATTAACAAAGCTGGCGATTAAGTGCAAAAAAAAAAATTCTAAAATGTCAAACCAGACAAATAGATTGGTAAAGATGCATGGTGGGTCGAGCCCGCAGAGACAGTACGAGAAATGAATGAATCAGCTTTACCACCTCCGTTTCTCCTGTCTAGATAGACGGTGTCAAGATAGGCAAGCAGAACGCAGAGAAGGAATGGGAGACAGAGAACAGGATGAGGAATGGGGAACAGAAGGAAGAGGAGGAAGATGAGTAGTTAGCATGGAGCAGCGAGTTGGTCTAACCTGGTGAGCACTACCTCAGGGGAGGTCATCGTACCCATTACACTAATAGCTTGGTGGAATACAGCAACCAGGGGGAGATATCAAGTGTATATTGTCCCCTTATAGTACACGTACCTCGGAATATAAAAATAGGAGTGGATACAAATATTACTGAACACTTAATGGTGTTCTTATCTGCACCTCTTCCAGCTGAGTGTGAGTGTGTGTGTGTATTCACCTATTTGTACTCACCTATTTGTGGTTGCAGGGGTCGATTCATAGCTCCTGGCCCCGCCTCTTCACTGATCGCTGCTGGGTCCTCTCTCTCCCTGCTCCATGAGCTTTATCATACCTCGTCTTAAAGCTATGTATGGTTTTTGCTTCCACTACGTCTCTTGCCAGACTATTCCACTTCCTGACAACTCTGTGACTAAAGAAATACTTTCTTATATCTCTTTGAATCATCTGAGACCTCATCTTCTAATTGTAACCCCTTGTTTCTGTGTCCCATCTTTGGAACATCCTGTCTCTGTCCACCCTGTCAATTCCTCGCAAAATTGTGTGTGAGTGTGTGTGTGTGTGTGTGTGTGTGTGTGTGTGTGTGTGTGTGTGTGTGTGTGTGTGTGTGTGTGTGTGTGTGTGTGTGTGTGTGTGTGTGTGTGAATCCCTCCCTCCCTCACCTTATCTCCCAGCATCACCCACATCTTATCTCCCAGCATCCTCTGTCCACCTCATCTCTCCCAGCAGCGTTCTCTCATCTCATCTCCAAGCTTTATCTTCTCCACTCTTCTCTCAGCCTCGTCCTCCACCTCATCTCCTATCATCATTCCCCTTCACCTCATCTCTCCCAGCATCATTCCCCACCCTCATCTCTCCTAGTCTTTACCAGACAGCAGAAAAACTCAAGACAATTTATTTCACACTTGTTGAGCTCAGGAGTTTCAGGTCTACTGAAGACGTCGGAAACTTGAGGCAAAATACAACCCCCTTCTCCTACACGAACTTTAATACACACAGACCCTTGTGTTTCTTGATGCCCTTGTGTTTGTTGATACTCTTGTGTTTGTTGATGCCCTTGTGTTTGTTGATGCCCTTGTGTTTGTTGATGCCCTTGTGTTTGTTGATACTCTTGTGTTTGTTGATGACCTTGTTTGTTGGCGACCTTGTGTTCATTGATGACGTTGTGTTTGTTGATGACCTTGTGTTTGTTGATACTCTTGTGTTTGTTGATACCCTTGTGTTTTAAACACTTTCTGCAGTGTGAGTGCTGTCTGTGCTACTTGTTGGATACTTCTCTTTTTAATTATCTGGGAAAGGAATAGCTTTTTATTTAGAAAAATTGTATGCCTCAGCAGTGTGCTGCTACACTATTCTATACGATAGTAACACAGTGCAAGGAAAAGCTGTCTATATTATCTTCTCTCATATTCAATCACACACAGTGGGTGACACGGACATTTTCCTGTCAGTCTGCGTGACTTCATTAAGACAATGAGAATATCGTCAAGTATTCCATTAACAATTCATTAGCTACGAGGCTTCAAAGGTTTTAATTTGAGCAGAAATTTTTACAGATGTCCTGGAGAGGGAAAGAGGAGGTGGAGGAAAAAAGAGTAAAACGTACGAAGTATCAACATCAGCAAGAGCTTCCAGGAGGTAGCCATCCAGGAAACATGGACGATACCAGAAATATTAGACGCTGGATAAATCAGTGAAGGCTGGACATGACCCCAACTCTGGATGAAGTAAAGAAACTGCTACGGTAACTGAATATATTAAAAGGGAGGGGACCTGATGAGGTCCGCTTTACCCCAGTAGAAACATGGTACAATGCAGAAGCCTGTAAAATACAGACTATTGTTACTTTATTCTTAAAAGTGGATAGAAAGTGGCAGCAAGGAACTATAGACCGACATGCCTCGTGAGGAATCTCTCTAAGGTAATGGAGAGGATATTCTGAGGGCGGCGCCTTGACGCTAATGAAGGGCTTTTGAATCAGGAAATTAAAGTTACCTTTCCCATCCTTGGGTAAACCCTGCTCACTTCCCATTTCCCTGATGTTGTACAGCTGTCGAGGGCTTAGTGCTTCCACATGAATAATGAGCCCGTACTAATAAGAGTGGGTGAACCTGAATAACAAAGAAGCCTCACCGGATAGCAAACATGGATTTAGGGAAGGTAAAGCCTGTGTTGCAAGCCTACTAGAGTTATATAATAAGGTAACAGACATTAAACAGAAGAGGGGGTGAGTGGATTGCATACTTCTTTATTGTAAGAAGGAATACTATGCTCTTTCTTGAAGGAAATTAACTGTACCAAAACTGGAAGAACATCCGGGGATAACAGAAAATGTACTTCACTCGACCAAGGAATATCTGAGTGGAGGGAACAAAGTGCTGGAATTGATGAGCATGAGAAGCAGTGTTCTATAAGGGTCCTTGCTGGCGCCAGTACCGTTTCTGATATACGTAAGAGACATGAGTAACGAGGAAAATACTATTTATCCTTGTTCGCGGAGGACGTAATTTTAACGAGACGAATAAACACCGGAGAAAACAGGGAAAGGTTACAAGAGGACTTGGAGAAGGTTCAGGAAAGGATGAACGGTTGACTGTTGTATTTTAACTCCAGGAAAGTACAAGAGTATGAAAAGAAGCGAAGGAGAGAGAAGGCCGGATCTTGTATACAGACAGGATGGACAGACACTACAAAATTTAGAAAAGGGAAAGACCCAGGGGTAAGCATAACACTCAATATATCGCTTGAGGTGCAGAGCGTCACGTCATCGTATGAGCGCTTAGAATATAAGAACGGAATTTAAGTACATGAGCAAAGAGGCCTTGAGGACATATGACATGTGTCAGAGTACGTAGCACCAGTATAAAGCCCTGTCTGAGAAACTAGAAAATGTCAAAAGACTTGCTACAAGACTTGTCCCGATGTTTAGAGGAATGTCTTACTAGGAAAGACTAAAGGAACTAGTTCTTACAATACTGGTTGAAAAAGTATCTTGTAAGACATGGTTACGGAACATAAGATACTTGGAGAAATGGGTGTTGCAGAAATAGACAGACTATTTGAAAGAGGAATATCAGGAATAAGAGGGCATCGAAGAATGTTAAAGGCGCATAAAAATCATAGGAATGTCAGGAACTACTTCTTCAGACTGAAACCGCTTAAGAAGCGGAACGACCCGAACGAAGAAACGGTGGAAACAAATTATACACAGCTTTAAGAGTAGGGGGCATGAGATGATAGAGAAAGTGAGAGAGAGAAGACCAGAAGCTAGGACTCAACTCCCAACTTAAGGGGCACATAAGTACCCCCGGTCTTCTAATAACATGTTAATTTTTCCACTATAATCTACCTTGTCCATAATTACTATAGTTGGACGAATCTTATTGTGGCTAGCTGGTCCAGTGGCTAACGCGACGGTCTGGAGTTTTGAGACTCTCTGACCGCGGGTTCAAATCCCGCCCGTGGTATGGTTTGTTTGCAATCGTGTCATTACGATTTCGTGAGTCAAGCATTTGTTTTGTCTGTTTCGTAAGGTCAAGTCCAGGATTTTTCCTTAATTCATGGTATAACTTAACAACTCTTTGAGGACAACTGAGCTTTGCTCAAACGTCAACAACACAATTGTCCTCAAAGATTTGTTAAGTTATACCATGAATTAAGGAAGATCCTGGACTTGACCTTACGAAACAGACAAAGCAAATGTGATAGTAATTATGGACAAGATAAATTATAGTGGAATAATAAACATATTATTAGATGACGGGGGAACTTACGTGGCTCTTAAGTTGGGGCACGTAAGTGCCCCAACTTAAGGGTTTTATAATATATGCTGTGTTTATAATATATCGGTTTTTTATAACATATGCTGAACCTTCAGTTAAAGCTGAAGATTCAGTATATATTATATAACCCCCAAAATAATATATTTCAGAGAGAACCAGCGAGTCTTGTTAATTTTCAAGCCTCGTTCAAACATTTCCACCATTTGCATTATACCCTTTTTTGCACACACGTGTTTCATTATCCTCTCTACAATGTACCTGCTATTTTACGCGTGTTTACGGGGAGCGCCGCGCCCTTTGACATTCCCAAATAAAAATATTATAGTAGTACTAGTATCTTCTTGAGGAATTTCGCCTTAATTGCTTCCTTATTTTGCTGCTCGTTCCTCCAGGCCTAATTTGATCTGAGTGGGAACGGCCTCTAGGCTCAAGTTTTCCCCTCTCATTTCCACATTGTCTCCGGAGTAGGTATTACCCAGAGGGAGAGGGGCGTGGGCGCCCCCCGTAGCAGCAGAGGGGGGCGCCTCCCCCACTTGTCCTACTGTACAAAAGCCTTCATTAGCGGTTACGAGTTCCTGAGTGTGTAAATGCAGAGCAAACGAGGTCTTGTGTGAGGCTGTCCTTCCAGGGACGGTGTTGTGCTGCCTCCAGGGACGGTGTTGTGCTGCCTCCAGGGACGGTGTTGTGCTGCCTCCAGGGACGGTGTTGTGCTGCCTCCAGGGACGGTGTTGTGCTACCTCCAGGGACGGTGTTGTGCTGCCTCCAGGGATGGTACTGTGCTGCCTCCAGGGACGATGTTGTGCTGCCTCCAGGGATGGTACTGTGCTGCCTCCAGGGACGGTGTTGTGCTGCCTCCAGGGACGGTGTTGTGCTGCCTCCAGGGACGGTGTTGTGCTGCCTCCAGGGACGGTGTTGTGCTGCCTCCAGGGACGGTGTTGTGCTGCCTCCAGGGACGGTGTTGTGCTGCCTCCAGGGATGGTACTGTGCTGCCTCCAGGGACGGTGTTGTGCTACCTCCAGGGATGGTACTGTGCTGCCTCCAGGGACGGTGTTGTGCTGCCTCCAGGGATGGTACTGTGCTGCCTCCAGGGACGGTGTTGTGCTGCCTCCAGGGATGGTACTGTGCTGCCTCCAGGGACGGTGTTGTGCTGCCTCCAGGGATGGTACTGTGCTGCCTCCAGGGATGGTACTGTGCTGCCTCCAGGGATGGTACTGTGCTGCCTCCAGGGATGGTACTGTGCTGCCTCCAGGGATGGTACTGTGCTGCCTCCAGGGACGGTGTTGTGCTGCCTCCAGGGATGGTACTGTGCTGCCTCCAGGGACGGTGTTGTGCTGCCTCCAGGGATGGTACTGTGCTGCCTCCAGGGACGGTGTTGTGCTACCTCCAGGGATGGTACTGTGCTGCCTCCAGGGACGGTGTTGTGCTGCCTCCAGGGATGGTACTGTGCTGCCTCCAGGGACGGTGTTGTGCTACCTCCAGGGACGGTGTTGTGCTACCTCCAGGGACGGTGTTGTGCTACCTCCAGGGACGGTGTTGTGCTACCTCAAGGGACGGTGCTGTACTACCTCCAGAGATGGTACTGTGCTACCTCCAGGGATGGTACTGTGCTACCTCCAGGGATGGTACTGTGCTACCTCCAGGGATGGTGCTGTGCTACCTCCAGGGATGGTACTGTGTTACCTCCAGGGATGGTGCTGTACTACCTCCAGGGATGGTACTGTGCTACCTCCAGGGATGGTACTGTGCTACCTCCAGGGATGGTACTGTGCTACCTCCAGGGATGGTATTGTGCTACCTCCAGGGATGGTGCTGTGCTACCTCCAGGGATGGTACTGTGCTACCTCCAGGGATGGTGCTGTGCTACCTCCAGGGATGGTACTGTGCTACCTCCAGGGATGGTACTGTGCTACCTCCAGAGATGGTGCTGTGCTACCTCCAGGGATGGTACTGTGCTACTTCCAGGGATGGTGCTGTGCTACGTCCAGGGATGGTACTGTGCTACCTCCAGGGATGGTGCTGTGCAACCTCAAGAGATGGTACTGTGCTACTTCCAGGGATGGTGCTGTGCTATCTCCAGTTATGGTACTGTGCTACCTCCAGGGATGGTGCTGTGCTACCTCCAGTTATGGTACTGTGCTACCTCCAGGGATTGTGCTGTGCAACCTCCAGGGATGGTACTGTGCTACTTCCAGGGATGGTGCTGTGCTATCTCCAGTTATGGTACTGTGCTACCTCCAGGGATGGTGCTGTGCTATCTCCAGTTATGGTACTGTGCTACCTCCAGGGATGGGGCTGTGCTACGTCCAGGGATGGTACTGTGCTACCTCCAGGGATGGTGCTGTGCAACCTCCAGGGATGGTACTGTGCTACTTCCAGGGATGGTGCTGTGCTATCTCCAGTTATGGTACTGTGCTACCTCCAGGGATGGTGCTGTGCTACCTCCAGTTATGGTACTGTGCTACCTCCAGGGATGGGGCTGTGCTACCTCCAGTTATGGTACTGTGCTACCTCCAGGGATGGGGCTGTGCTACCTCCAGTTATGGTACTGTGCTACTTCCAGGGATGGTGCTGTGCTGCCTCCAGTTATCGTACTGTGCTACCTCCAGGGATGTTGCTGTGCTACCTCCAGTTATGGTACTGTGCTACCTCCAGGGACGGTGTTGTGCTGCCTCCAGGGATGGTACTGTGCTGCCTCCAGGGACGATGTTGTGCTGCCTCCAGGGATGGTACTGTGCTGCCTCCAGGGACGGTGTTGTGCTGCCTCCAGGGATGGTACTGTGCTGCCTCCAGGGATGGTACTGTGCTGCCTCCAGGGATGGTACTGTGCTGCCTCCAGGGATGGTACTGTGCTGCCTCCAGGGATGGTACTGTGCTGCCTCCAGGGACGGTGTTGTGCTGCCTCCAGGGATGGTACTGTGCTGCCTCCAGGGACGGTGTTGTGCTGCCTCCAGGGATGGTACTGTGCTGCCTCCAGGGACGGTGTTGTGCTACCTCCAGGGATGGTACTGTGCTGCCTCCAGGGACGGTGTTGTGCTGCCTCCAGGGATGGTACTGTGCTGCCTCCAGGGACGGTGTTGTGCTACCTCCAGGGACGGTGTTGTGGTACCTCCAGGGACGGTGTTGTGCTACCTCCAGGGACGGTGTTGTGCTACCTCCAGGGACGGTGCTGTACTACCTCCAGAGATGGTACTGTGCTACCTCCAGGGATGGTACTGTGCTACCTCCAGGGATGGTACTGTGCTACCTCCAGGGATGGTGCTGTGCTACCTCCAGGGATGGTACTGTGCTACCTCCAGGGATGGTGCTGTACTACCTCCAGGGATGGTACTGTGCTACCTCCAGGGATGGTACTGTGCTACCTCCAGGGATGGTACTGTGCTACCTCCAGGGATGGTATTGTGCTACCTCCAGGGATAGTGCTGTGCTACCTCCAGGGATGGTACTGTGCTACCTCCAGGGATGGTGCTGTGCTACCTCCAGGGATGGTACTGTGCTACCTCCAGGGATGGTACTGTGCTACCTCCAGGGATGGTGCTGTGCTACCTCCAGGGATGGTACTGTGCTACCTCCAGAGATGGTACTGTGCTACCGCCAGGGATGGTACTGTGCTACCTCCAGGGATGGTACTGTGCTACCTCCAGAGATGGTGCTGTGCTACCTCCAGGGATGGTACTGTGCTACTTCCAGGGATGGTGCTGTGCTACGTCCAGGGATGGTACTGTGCTACCTCCAGGGATGGTGCTGTGCAACCTCCAGAGATGGTACTGTGCTACTTCCAGGGATGGTGCTGTGCTATCTCCAGTTATGGTACTGTGCTACCTCCAGGGATGGTGCTGTGCTACCTCCAGTTATGGTACTGTGCTACCTCCAGGGATGGTGCTGTGCAACCTCCAGGGATGGTACTGTGCTACTTCCAGGGATGGTGCTGTGCTATCTCCAGTTATGGTACTGTGCTACCTCCAGGGATGGTGCTGTGCTATCTCCAGTTATGGTACTGTGCTACCTCCAGGGATGGGGCTGTGCTACGTCCAGGGATGGTACTGTGCTACCTCCAGGGATGGTGCTGTGCAACCTCCAGGGATGGTACTGTGCTACTTCCAGGGATTGTGCTGTGCTATCTCCAGTTATGGTACTGTGCTACCTCCAGGGATGGTGCTGTGCTACCTCCAGTTATGGTACTGTGCTACCTCCAGGGATGGGGCTGTGCTACCTCCAGTTATGGTACTGTGCTACCTCCAGGGATGGTGCTGTGCTACCTCCAGTTATGGTACTGTGCTACTTCCAGGGATGGTGCTGTGCTGCCTCCAGTTATGGTACTGTGCTACCTCCAGGGATGGGGCTGTGCTACCTCCAGTTATGGTACTGTGCTACCTCCAGGGATGGTGCTGTGCTACCTCCAGTTATGGTACTGTGCTACTTCCAGGGATGGTGCTGTGCTGCCTCCAGTTATGGTACTGTGCTACCTCCAGGGATGGTGCTGTGCTACCTCCAGTTATGGTACTGTGCTACCTCCAGGGATGGTGCTGTGCTACCTCCAGTTATGGTACTGTGCTACCTCCAGGGATGGTGCTGTGCTACCTCCAGTTATGGTACTGTGCTACCTCCAGGGATGGTGCTGTGCTACCTCCAGGGATGGTACTGTGCTACCTCCAGGGATGGTGGTGTGCTACCTCCAGGGATGGTACTGTGCTACCTCCAGGGATGGTACTGTGCTACCTCCAGGGATGGTGCTGTGCTACCTCCAGGGATGGTACTGTGCTACCTCCAGGGATGGTACTGTGCTACCGCCAGGGATGGTACTGTGCTACCTCCAGGGATGGTACTGTGCTACCTCCAGAGATGGTGCTGTGCTACCTCCAGGGATGGTACTGTGCTACTTCCAGGGATGGTGCTGTGCTACGTCCAGGGATGGTACTGTGCTACCTCCAGGGATGGTGCTGTGCAACCTCAAGAGATGGTACTGTGCTACTTCCAGGGATGGTGCTGTGCTATCTCCAGTTATGGTACTGTGCTACCTCCAGGGATGGTGCTGTGCTACCTCCAGTTATGGTACTGTGCTACCTCCAGGGATTGTGCTGTGCAACCTCCAGGGATGGTACTGTGCTACTTCCAGGGATGGTGCTGTGCTATCTCCAGTTATGGTACTGTGCTACCTCCAGGGATGGTGCTGTGCTATCTCCAGTTATGGTACTGTGCTACCTCCAGGGATGGGGCTGTGCTACGTCCAGGGATGGTACTGTGCTACTTCCAGGGATGGTGCTGTGCTATCTCCAGTTATGGTACTGTGCTACCTCCAGGGATGGTGCTGTGCTACCTCCAGTTATGGTACTGTGCTACCTCCAGGGATGGGGCTGTGCTACCTCCAGTTATGGTACTGTGCTACCTCCAGGGATGGGGCTGTGCTACCTCCAGTTATGGTACTGTGCTACTTCCAGGGATGGTGCTGTGCTGCCTCCAGTTATCGTACTGTGCTACCTCCAGGGATGTTGCTGTGCTACCTCCAGTTATGGTACTGTGCTACCTCCAGGGACGGTGTTGTGCTGCCTCCAGGGATGGTACTGTGCTGCCTCCAGGGACGATGTTGTGCTGCCTCCAGGGATGGTACTGTGCTGCCTCCAGGGACGGTGTTGTGCTGCCTCCAGGGATGGTACTGTGCTGCCTCCAGGGATGGTACTGTGCTGCCTCCAGGGATGGTACTGTGCTGCCTCCAGGGATGGTACTGTGCTGCCTCCAGGGATGGTACTGTGCTGCCTCCAGGGACGGTGTTGTGCTGCCTCCAGGGATGGTACTGTGCTGCCTCCAGGGACGGTGTTGTGCTGCCTCCAGGGATGGTACTGTACTGCCTCCAGGGACGGTGTTGTGCTACCTCCAGGGATGGTACTGTGCTGCCTCCAGGGACGGTGTTGTGCTGCCTCCAGGGATGGTACTGTGCTGCCTCCAGGGACGGTGTTGTGCTACCTCCAGGGACGGTGTTGTGCTACCTCCAGGGACGGTGTTGTGCTACCTCCAGGGACGGTGCTGTACTACCTCCAGAGATGGTACTGTGCTACCTCCAGGGATGGTACTGTGCTACCTCCAGGGATGGTACTGTGCTACCTCCAGGGATGGTGCTGTGCTACCTCCAGGGATGGTACTGTGGTACCTCCAGGGATGGTGCTGTGCTATCTCCAGTTATGGTACTGTGCTACCTCCAGGGATGGTGCTGTGCTACCTCCAGTTATGGTACTGTGCTACCTCCAGGGATGGGGCTGTGCTACCTCCAGTTATGGTACTGTGCTACCTCCAGGGATGGTGCTGTGCTACCTCCAGTTATGGTACTGTGCTACTTCCAGGGATGGTGCTGTGCTGCCTCCAGTTATGGTACTGTGCTACCTCCAGGGATGGGGCTGTGCTACCTCCAGTTATGGTACTGTGCTACCTCCAGGGATGGTGCTGTGCTACCTCCAGTTATGGTACTGTGCTACTTCCAGGGATGGTGCTGTGCTGCCTCCAGTTATGGTACTGTGCTACCTCCAGGGATGGTGCTGTGCTACCTCCAGTTATGGTACTGTGCTACCTCCAGGGATGGTGCTGTGCTACCTCCAGTTATGGTACTGTGCTACCTCCAGGGATGGTGCTGTGCTACCTCCAGTTATGGTACTGTGCTACCTCCAGGGATGGTGCTGTGCTACCTCCAGGGATGGTACTGTGCTACCTCCAGGGATGGTGCTGTGCTACCTCCAGGGATGGTACTGTGCTACCTCCAGGGATGGTACTGTGCTACCTCCAGGGATGGTGCTGTGCTACCTCCAGGGATGGTACTGTGCTACCTCCAGGGATGGTACTGTGCTACCGCCAGGGATGGTACTGTGCTACCTCCAGGGATGGTACTGTGCTACCTCCAGAGATGGTGCTGTGCTACCTCCAGGGATGGTACTGTGCTACTTCCAGGGATGGTGCTGTGCTACGTCCAGGGATGGTACTGTGCTACCTCCAGGGATGGTGCTGTGCAACCTCAAGAGATGGTACTGTGCTACTTCCAGGGATGGTGCTGTGCTATCTCCAGTTATGGTACTGTGCTACCTCCAGGGATGGTGCTGTGCTACCTCCAGTTATGGTACTGTGCTACCTCCAGGGATTGTGCTGTGCAACCTCCAGGGATGGTACTGTGCTACTTCCAGGGATGGTGCTGTGCTATCTCCAGTTATGGTACTGTGCTACCTCCAGGGATGGTGCTGTGCTATCTCCAGTTATGGTACTGTGCTACCTCCAGGGATGGGGCTGTGCTACGTCCAGGGATGGTACTGTGCTACTTCCAGGGATGGTGCTGTGCTATCTCCAGTTATGGTACTGTGCTACCTCCAGGGATGGTGCTGTGCTACCTCCAGTTATGGTACTGTGCTACCTCCAGGGATGGGGCTGTGCTACCTCCAGTTATGGTACTGTGCTACCTCCAGGGATGGGGCTGTGCTACCTCCAGTTATGGTACTGTGC
This sequence comes from Cherax quadricarinatus, assembly GCF_038502225.1. Lineage (NCBI taxonomy): Eukaryota > Metazoa > Arthropoda > Malacostraca > Decapoda > Parastacidae > Cherax > Cherax quadricarinatus. Next base: position 2,656,027 of record NC_091319.1, read on the forward strand.
TACTTCCAGGGATGGTGCTGTGCTGCCTCCAGTTATCGTACTGTGCTACCTCCAGGGATGTTGCTGTGCTACCTCCAGTTATGGTACTGTGCTACCTCCAGGGACGGTGTTGTGCTGCCTCCAGGGATGGTACTGTGCTGCCTCCAGGGACGATGTTGTGCTGCCTCCAGGGATGGTACTGTGCTGCCTCCAGGGACGGTGTTGTGCTGCCTCCAGGGATGGTACTGTGCTGCCTCCAGGGATGGTACTGTGCTGCCTCCAGGGATGGTACTGTGCTGCCTCCAGGGATGGTACTGTGCTGCCTCCAGGGATGGTACTGTGCTGCCTCCAGGGACGGTGTTGTGCTGCCTCCAGGGATGGTACTGTGCTGCCTCCAGGGACGGTGTTGTGCTGCCTCCAGGGATGGTACTGTACTGCCTCCAGGGACGGTGTTGTGCTACCTCCAGGGATGGTACTGTGCTGCCTCCAGGGACGGTGTTGTGCTGCCTCCAGGGATGGTACTGTGCTGCCTCCAGGGACGGTGTTGTGCTACCTCCAGGGACGGTGTTGTGCTACCTCCAGGGACGGTGTTGTGCTACCTCCAGGGACGGTGCTGTACTACCTCCAGAGATGGTACTGTGCTACCTCCAGGGATGGTACTGTGCTACCTCCAGGGATGGTACTGTGCTACCTCCAGGGATGGTGCTGTGCTACCTCCAGGGATGGTACTGTGCTACCTCCAGGGATGGTGCTGTGCTATCTCCAGTTATGGTACTGTGCTACCTCCAGGGATGGTGCTGTGCTACCTCCAGTTATGGTACTGTGCTACCTCCAGGGATGGGGCTGTGCTACCTCCAGTTATGGTACTGTGCTACCTCCAGGGATGGTGCTGTGCTACCTCCAGTTATGGTACTGTGCTACTTCCAGGGATGGTGCTGTGCTGCCTCCAGTTATGGTACTGTGCTACCTCCAGGGATGGGGCTGTGCTACCTCCAGTTATGGTACTGTGCTACCTCCAGGGATGGTGCTGTGCTACCTCCAGTTATGGTACTGTGCTACTTCCAGGGATGGTGCTGTGCTGCCTCCAGTTATGGTACTGTGCTACCTCCAGGGATGGTGCTGTGCTACCTCCAGTTATGGTACTGTGCTACCTCCAGGGATGGTGCTGTGCTACCTCCAGTTATGGTACTGTGCTACCTCCAGGGATGGTGCTGTGCTACCTCCAGTTATGGTACTGTGCTACCTCCAGGGATGGTGCTGTGCTACCTCCAGGGATGGTACTGTGCTACCTCCAGGGATGGTGCTGTGCTACCTCCAGGGATGGTACTGTGCTACCTCCAGGGATGGTACTGTGCTACCTCCAGGGATGGTGCTGTGCTACCTCCAGGGATGGTACTGTGCTACCTCCAGGGATGGTACTGTGCTACCGCCAGGGATGGTACTGTGCTACCTCCAGGGATGGTACTGTGCTACCTCCAGAGATGGTGCTGTGCTACCTCCAGGGATGGTACTGTGCTACTTCCAGGGATGGTGCTGTGCTACGTCCAGGGATGGTACTGTGCTACCTCCAGGGATGGTGCTGTGCAACCTCAAGAGATGGTACTGTGCTACTTCCAGGGATGGTGCTGTGCTATCTCCAGTTATGGTACTGTGCTACCTCCAGGGATGGTGCTGTGCTACCTCCAGTTATGGTACTGTGCTACCTCCAGGGATTGTGCTGTGCAACCTCCAGGGATGGTACTGTGCTACTTCCAGGGATGGTGCTGTGCTATCTCCAGTTATGGTACTGTGCTACCTCCAGGGATGGTGCTGTGCTATCTCCAGTTATGGTACTGTGCTACCTCCAGGGATGGGGCTGTGCTACGTCCAGGGATGGTACTGTGCTACTTCCAGGGATGGTGCTGTGCTATCTCCAGTTATGGTACTGTGCTACCTCCAGGGATGGTGCTGTGCTACCTCCAGTTATGGTACTGTGCTACCTCCAGGGATGGGGCTGTGCTACCTCCAGTTATGGTACTGTGCTACCTCCAGGGATGGGGCTGTGCTACCTCCAGTTATGGTACTGTGCTACTTCCAGGGATGGTGCTGTGCTGCCTCCAGTTATCGTACTGTGCTACCTCCAGGGATGTTGCTGTGCTACCTCCAGTTATGGTACTGTGCTACCTCCAGGGACGGTGTTGTGCTGCCTCCAGGGATGGTACTGTGCTGCCTCCAGGGACGATGTTGTGCTGCCTCCAGGGATGGTACTGTGCTGCCTCCAGGGACGGTGTTGTGCTGCCTCCAGGGATGGTACTGTGCTGCCTCCAGGGATGGTACTGTGCTGCCTCCAGGGATGGTACTGTGCTGCCTCCAGGGATGGTACTGTGCTGCCTCCAGGGATGGTACTGTGCTGCCTCCAGGGACGGTGTTGTGCTGCCTCCAGGGATGGTACTGTGCTGCCTCCAGGGACGGTGTTGTGCTGCCTCCAGGGATGGTACTGTGCTGCCTCCAGGGACGGTGTTGTGCTACCTCCAGGGATGGTACTGTGCTGCCTCCAGGGACGGTGTTGTGCTGCCTCCAGGGATGGTACTGTGCTGCCTCCAGGGACGGTGTTGTGCTACCTCCAGGGACGGTGTTGTGCTACCTCCAGGGACGGTGTTGTTCTACCTCCAGGGACGGTGCTGTACTACCTCCAGAGATGGTACTGTGCTACCTCCAGGGATGGTACTGTGCTACCTCCAGGGATGGTACTGTGCTACCTCCAGGGATGGTGCTGTGCTACCTCCAGGGATGGTACTGTGCTACCTCCAGGGATGGTGCTGTACTACCTCCAGGGATGGTACTGTGCTACCTCCAGGGATGGTACTGTGCTGCCTCCAGGGACGGTGTTGTGCTACCTCCAGGGACGGTGTTGTGCTACCTCCAGGGACGGTGTTGTGCTACCTCCAGGGACGGTGCTGTACTACCTCCAGAGATGGTACTGTGCTACCTCCAGGGATGGTACTGTGCTACCTCCAGGGATGGTACTGTGCTACCTCCAGGGATGGTGCTGTGCTACCTCCAGGGATGGTACTGTGCTACCTCCAGGGATGGTGCTGTACTACCTCCAGGGATGGTACTGTGCTACCTCCAGGGATGGTACTGTGCTACCTCCAGGGATGGTACTGTGCTACCTCCAGGGATGGTATTGTGCTACCTCCAGGGATGGTGCTGTGCTACCTCCAGGGATGGTACTGTGCTACCTCCAGGGATGGTGCTGTGCTACCTCCAGGGATGGTACTGTGCTACCTCCAGGGATGGTACTGTGTCTACCTCCAGGGATGGTGCTGTGCTACCTCCAGGGATGGTACTGTGCTACCTCCAGAGATGGTACTGTGCTACCGCCAGGGATGGTACTGTGCTACCTCCAGGGATGGTAATGTGCTACCTCCAGAGATGGTGCTGTGCTACCTCCAGGGATGGTACTGTGCTACTTCCAGGGATGGTGCTGTGCTACGTCCAGGGATGGTACTGTGCTACCTCCAGGGATGGTGCTGTGCAACCTCCAGAGATGGTACTGTGCTACTTCCAGGGATGGTGCTGTGCTATCTCCAGTTATGGTACTGTGCTACCTCCAGGGATGGTGCTGTGCTACCTCCAGTTATGGTACTGTGCTACCTCCAGGGATGGTGCTGTGCAACCTCCAGGGATGGTACTGTGCTACTTCCAGGGATGGTGCTGTGCTATCTCCAGTTATGGTACTGTGCTACCTCCAGGGATGGTGCTGTGCTATCTCCAGTTATGGTACTGTGCTACCTCCAGGGATGGGGCTGTGCTACGTCCAGGGATGGTACTGTGCTACCTCCAGGGATGGTGCTGTGCAACCTCCAGGGATGGTACTGTGCTACTTCCAGGGATTGTGCTGTGCTATCTCCAGTTATGGTACTGTGCTACCTCCAGGGATGGTGCTGTGCTACCTCCAGTTATGGTACTGTGCTACCTCCAGGGATGGGGCTGTGCTACCTCCAGTTATGGTACTGTGCTACCTCCAGGGATGGTGCTGTGCTACCTCCAGTTATGGTACTGTGCTACTTCCAGGGATGGTGCTGTGCTGCCTCCAGTTATGGTACTGTGCTACCTCCAGGGATGGTGCTGTGCTACCTCCAGTTATGGTACTGTGCTACCTCCAGGGATGGTGCTGTGCTACCTCCAGTTATGGTACTGTGCTACCTCCAGGGATGGTGCTGTGCTACCTCCAGTTATGGTACTGTGCTACCTCCAGGGATGGTGCTGTGCTACCTCCAGTTATGGTACTGTGCTACCTCCAGGGATGGGGCTGTGCTACCTCCAGTTATGGTACTGTGCTACCTCCAGGGATGGGGCTGTGCTACCTCCAGTTATGGTACTGTGCTACCTCCAGGGATGGTACTGTGCTACCTCCAGTTATGGTACTGTGCTACCTCCAGGGATGGTGCTGTGCTACCTCCAGTTATGGTACTGTGCTTCCTCCAGGGATGGGGCTGTGCTACCTCCAGTTATGGTACTGTGCTACCTCCAGGGATGGGGCTGTGCTACCTCCAGTTATGGTACTGTGCTACCTCCAGGGATGGTGCTGTGCTGCCTCCAGTTATGGTACTGTGCTACCTCCAGGGATGGTGCTGTGCTACCTCCAGTTATGGTACTGTGCTACCTCCAGGGATGGGGCTGTGCTACCTCCAGTTATGGTACTGTGCTACCTCCAGGGATGGGGCTGTGCTACCTCCAGTTATGGTACTGTGCTACCTCCAGGGATGGGGCTGTGCTACCTCCAGTTATGGTACTGTGCTACCTTCAGTTATGGTACTGTGCTACCTCCAGGGATGGGGCTGTGCTACCTCCAGGGATGGGGCTGTGCTACCTCCAGTTATGGTACTGTGCTACCTCCAGGGATGGGGCTGTGCTACCTCCAGTTATGGTACTGTGCTACCTCCAGTTATGGTACTGTGCTACCTCCAGGGATGGGGCTGTGCTACCTCCAGGGATGGGGCTGTGCTACCTCCAGTTATGGTACTGTGCTACCTCCAGGGATGGTACTGTGCTACCTCCAGTTATGGTACTGTGCTACCTCCAGGGATGGTGCTGTGCTACCTCCAGTTATGGTACTGTGCTACCTCCAGGGATGGTACTGTGCTACCTCTAGTTATGGTACTGTGCTACCTCCAGGGATGGTGCTGTGCTACCTCCAGTTATGGTACTGTGCTACCTCCAGGGATGGTGCTGTACTACCTCCAGTTATGGTACTGTGCTACCTCCAGGGATGGGGCTGTGCTACCTCCAGTTATGGTACTGTGCTACCTCCAGTGGTGGCGCTGTTGCTTGGTGCTGCCCTCAGAAAGGATGCTGTGCTTCCCCCAGGGACGATATTCTTACGCTACCACCAATGTGTTTATATCCAGGGACAGTGGTTTATATCCAGGGACAGTGGTTTATATCCAGGGACAGTGGTTTATATCCAGGGACAGTGGTTTATATCCAGGGGCAGTGGTTTATATCCAGGGACAGTGGTTTATATCCAGGGGCAGTGGTTTATATCCAGGGACAGTGGTTTATATCCAGGGACAGTGGTTTATATCCAGGGACAGTGGTTTATGTCCAGGGACAGTGGTTTATATCCAGGGACAGTGGTTTATATCCAGGGACAGTGGTTTATATCCAGGGACAGTGGTTTATATCCAGGGACAGTGGTTTATATCCAGGGACAGTGGTTTATATCCAGGGACAGTGGTTTATATCCAGGGACAGTGGTTTATATCCAGGGGCAGTGGTTTATATCCAGGGACAGTGGTTTATAAATCTACATAACTAAGCAAGATGTTTACAGATTGATGCAGTCAGTTATCAACGGTACTTCCATAATTGATGAAGTGTTGCAGAGACGACAACACTTGTCTTGTGTGTTGCTTTTCAATTACTAATTGAACAGCTTTCTCCCAGACGCTCATTTACTGCGTAAAACACTATGTATATATATAAACATTTTTTTTTACTTCCAGTAATGGTAAGCATTATATCTCCATTTTTCAGGCTGTAAATAACACTCTCTGATGCCTTTTTTAAAATCCCTCCGAAGTATCGGAAAATGTTGGATGTTTATCTAAAGTTCTCTCTCTCTCTCTCTACCTATCTCTCTCTTTCTTTCTCTCTCTCTCTCTCTCTCTCTCTCTCTCTCTCTCTCTCTCTCTCTCTCTCTCTCTCTCTCTCTCTCTCTCTCTCTCTCTCTCTCTCTCTCTCTCTCTCTCTCTCTCTCTCTCTCTCTCTCTCTCTCTCTCTGTCTCTCTCTCTCTCTCTCACTCTCTCTCCGGCCTTCTTTTGGGTAGAGGATATTTTTTTGTACAGGTTTATACTGAAAGCAGAAACGTGTGGGTAAAAGAAAACAGGAGAATACAAGAGAAGAGAAGCGCTGCAATAAACCAGCCATCTTGCCCATGCTAGGAACATCCTTCTCACACGCAACTACTCCCACTGCTATTACATACATATCCTTGCCACACATTATACATTATATAATAAGGATATGTATACCGACCCAATCAGTGCCACGTCTGTATTAATCTACCCTAAAAATCTGTGCAGTATATCGCAGAGTATACATACCGAGGAGTGTGTATATCGCAGTGTATATACACTAGGGGGTTTTTGGTTGCTAAATTCAGCGATTAAAACATAATGGTTAGTTTTGTTTTATTTTTAAAACTGTTCTAGAATCATTAAGGATCATATAAACCGAGGTACAAATTATAAATAAGATACATGTGCAACACTTGACTATCTTCATTGCCGACAAAAGCACATGAGGTGTCCCGGCAGCTAGATCGGTAGCGCACTCAGCTCTCACACTGAGGTCCGGGGGTCGATCCCCGGTACGGGTGGAAACATCAGGATGTGTTTCCTTAAGACACCTGCTGTCCCTGTTCACCCGTCAGTAAAGTAGGTACCTGAGTGTTAGCTGACTGATGTGGGTCGCATCCTGGGACCAAAATTAACCTAATTTGCCCAAAATACTCTCCATAACCAGAGGCTTTCTTTATATTACGTCACTGATGTCAGCTATGGTCTGTATAAGTTGTATCATGTATTTGTAGCAATATAAATTATTATTATTATTTATTATTATTATTATTATTATTATTATTATTATTATTATTATTATTATTATTATTATTATTATTATTATTATTATTATTATTATTACTAATATTATTCCGGTTGTGTTGGGTGTTATAGAGCAACTTCATTTGCGTCAAGCGCAGAGCAGGATTAGGGTCGTGCGTTACCTCAAATCACAGAGCTTAGTTTGTGCTAACTCTGCGGCTCTGGAGGACAGTGAGTATTTAGCTTCCAGCCGGTGACTGGGGAGACGAGAGAAATCTTCGGGTAATGCACAGTATTACCGGCCGTAAAAGTCGTGAGAAAAATGAACTCGTTATCACCGTTTTTATTAAATATTGTGATGGTGGTGAGAATTCTTGGTCATCCCCTTGTTCTCTCTGCTGGGTAGATGTAAGATTCTAACCTTGTCCTGCTTGCTGGGTAGATGTAAGATTCTAACCTTGCCCTGCTTGCTGGATAGATGTAAGATTCTAACCTTGCCCTGCTTGCTGGATGGATGTAAGATTCTAACCTTGCCCTGCTTGCTGGATAGATGTAAGATTCTAACCTTGTCCTGCTTGCTGGATAGATGTAAGATTCTAACCTTGCCCTGCTTGCTGGATAGATGTAATATTCTAACCTTGCCCTGCTTGCTGGATAGATGTAAGATTCTAACCTTGTCCTGCTTCCTGGATGGATGTAAGATTCTAACCTTGTCCTGCTTGCTGGATAGATGTAATATTCTAACCTTGTCCTGCTTGCTGACGTGAGCTTCCTAACTGGTACACACACACACACACACACACACACACACACACACACACACACACACACACACACACACACACACACACACACACACACACACACACACACACACACTCGCCTCTTCTTAAAAAAACAGAAAAACTTACCCAACCAGGGCAGTGAAAGCAAAGGAGACGGTAAAAACGGAAGATAACATTAGTATTGTATATTCTAGCAAACTCTTTACTGGAAATTTTCTCAGCGTGAGCAGGAAAAAGAAACAGAGTACTTCCTTTCTCTTGCATCGCCTCCATGTGGGTGGCTGTGTCACACTGCTCTGTGTTTATTGTAGTTCTGTGTTTCTCTCTCACTTCTTGTGATGTTTATCTTTAGCTTTCGTGGAGTTTCTCATTGCTTCTTTCGATATTCTCCTTATTTGTATTACAAGCTTAACATTATGGAGAAATGCGAGTTAATTAACGACAACGCGTCTGACACAAACACAACACGTCTAACACCAACAAAACACGTTTTTGCACCAACACAACAAGTCTAACACCAACACAACAAGTCTAACACCAACACAACACGTCTGGCACCAACACAACAAGTCTAACACCAACACAACAAGTCTAACACCAACACAACAAGTCTAACACCAACACAACACGTCAAACACCAAAACAACACGTCTAACACCAACACAACACGTCTGGCACCAACACAACAAGTCTAACACCAACACAACAAGTCTAACACCAACACAACAAGTCTAACACCAACGCAACACGTCTAACATCAACGCAACACGTCTGTCATCCGTCACTTAAATAAGTATTTCAGAAGTCAGTCACGTGACTCATCACTCTTACAAAGAGTGCCAATTCATTTTTGCGAACGAATGACTTTGCTTAAGTTTTAATTAGATTGAAAGAAGTTTTATGGCTCCTGGGCCGGGGGGGGGGTAAAGTCAGTTAACAGATTGTAAAACTTGCTGTAAGGATGCAAGTTTACGTCGAGTTAAGGCACTCTTGACCCTTATCACCGGAAAAGGTGAACTCGCCAAAGAGAATAAGAAAAAGGTTTTCTGCGTGGATAACAAATGACCGTCGCCCGAATTTTTGGTTGTGCGTTAGAAAATGAGCGATCCAGATGGTGCATACCATCTGTAAATATACTGAACAACCATGGTGACATCAGTCATCCCTGTCTAAGGCCTACTTTTACTGGGAAATAGTCTCTCTCTCTCTTCTACATACTCTATCCTGAGCTTCACTATCCTCGTAAAACTCTTCACTGCTTTCAGGAACCTACTGACTACTACGTGCATTTGCAACATCTGCCACATTGCTCTTCTATCCATCCTATCATATGCCTTTTCCGAATCCATAAATGCAACGAAACCTCTTTACAATTATCTAAATACTGTCCACCTATATACTTCACTTTAAACACTTGGTCTACACACCCTCTACCCTCCCTAAAGCTTCCTCCTTCATCTGCGATCTGCTCTCTATCTTACTCTTAATTCTTTCAATAATAACTCTGTCATACGCCTCACCAGGTATACTCAACAGGCTTACTCCTCTATAATTTTTATACTCTCGTTTGTCCCCTTTGCCTTTATACAAAGGAACTATGCATGCTCTCTTCCAATCCCTAGGTATCTTCCATATACTTATTAAATAGAAGCACCAATCATTCCAGAACTATATCCCCACCTGCTCCCGCTGCTTTTGACATTTCTCTCTCTTCCTCACTCCTAAAAGATGTCATACCTCCCTGCCCAATGCACGAAATTACAGCTTCCTTATCTTCAACATTTAACAGTTCCTCTAAATATTTTCGCCATCTTCCCAGTACCTCTAACTCTCCATCTAATAACTCTCCTCTCCTATTTTTAACTGTCGAATCCATTCGTTCTCTAGGTTTTGTTAACTTATTAATCTCACTCCAAAGCCTTTGCTTATTATCAGCAAAATTTGTTGATAGTATCTCACCCTCGTTTTATATTCCTGCACCATTCTCTTGACCTCTGCTTTGTAAAAACCTCTCATATGCTAACTTTTTCTTTACTTTGTCTCTCCAGCACCCACTTTCCTGTAATCACACGCTTCTGTTGAACACTAACAATACATTCTTAAATCTTTCCCATATATCTTCAACCTCATTGCCTATACTCTCACTGGCCCATCTTTCTTCCAGTATCCTTTAGTTTATAAACCTTCACTTCTCTCCTACTTGCTGATACTATTCTTCTTGTTCCCCATCTACCTTTTACCCTCACTGTAGCTACAACTAAAAAAATTATCTGATATATCTGTGGACCCTCTATAAACGCACATCGTGAAGTCTACCAGTCTTTTATCTACCAATACGTAGTCCAGCAAACTACTGTCACTACACCCTATATCATATCTTCTATACTTATCCTTTTTTATTCTAAAAATATATATTACCTAGTACCAAACCTCTCTCTATACAAAGTTCAATCAAGAGCCCTCTCCCCATTATCATTTACACCTGGCACCCCAAACTTACCTACCACACCCTCTATAACCGTTTCCCACACTTTAGCATTCATGTCCCCCACCATAACTACTCTCTCTCATTTGGTTCAAAACTTCCCAAAGACTCACTTATCATCTCCCAAAATCTCTCTTTCTCTCCTCTACACTGCTCTCTTCTCCAGGCGCATAAACACTTACTATAATCAACTTTTCGCACACGATCCTTATTTTAATTCACAAAATCCTTGAATATATGCATTTATATTCTCTCTTTTCCTTCCATAACTAATTCTTCAGCATTATTGCTACTCCTTCCTTAGCTCTAACTTACTCAGATACTCCTGACCTAATCCCAATTATTTCTCCCCACTGAAACTCCCCTACCCCTTTCATCTTTGTTTCGCTTAGAGCCAGGACATCCACCTTCTTTTCATTGATAACATTGGCAATCATCTTCTTTTCATCCACACTACATCCACGCACATTCAAACATCTTAGCTTTATAAAATTTTCTTCTTTTTATTTTTTAGTAATTTATTCAAAAGGGGTTACTAGCTCATTGCTCCCGGCATTTTAGTCGCCTCTTACGACACGCATGGCTTACGGAGGAAAGATTCTTTTCCACCTCCTCATGAAGATGAAAGGAAATAGATGAGAACAAGAACTATTCCGAAAGTAGAAGAAAATTCAGATGGGTGTGTATACATATACGTGTACATGTATATGTACTGTGACCTAAGAGTAAGTAGAAGTAACAAGACGTACCTGTTTTCTTGCGTGTTCATGAGACGGAAAGAAAAGAACACCAGCAATCCTACCGTTGTATAAAACAATTACAGTTTGCGTTCCACACGCATTTAGCAGGACCGTAGTACCTCCCTGGGAGTGGTTGCTGTTTACCAACCTAATGTATATATTTATATATATATCGGTCATCGCCTTGCCCCTCTTATTCCCCTTCTCCTTCCTCCTCTCCCTGCCTTTTTCTCCCCCTTCCCTTGCTTCTCTCTTCCCCCTCCCTCTGCCTCTCTTCCCCTCAGATTGATCACAGGATTTCCTGGGGTTGAGAGCTCCCCGTTGCTCTTCAATAATTGTTCATGTGACGAATGATAGCACATCTTTTCCTGGGAATTTCTCCGGTGGCCAAGTTTTAAAGCGCCTGCCATCCCATCTCTGCCATTTTGGTATGATATTTCCTCAATAAATCTTTCATACGCCTTTTCACAATCTTCTTTAGCAGACACTTAGCAAATTATCTTTTCTTAAAAGGGATATTCAATTGAAGTTTGGTCACTCACTTTCGTGACAATTGTTATTGACTTTGGAACGAGCTGTTACGAACGATCGTTGCTCCTCCTTTCCTCCGTCCTTAGATCTACCCCAAGTGTTCTCTTGGCAAGTTTGCTGTCACCGTCTGGACAATGACGACTCTGCTTTTTAATAGACGAGAAATGAGCTGGCTACGAGGCAAGGGAAGGGAAGGGAAGGGAAGGGAAGGGAAAGGAAGGGAAGGGAAGGGAAGGGAAGGGAAGGGAAGGGATGGTAAAGTTATATTTTTTAATCTATTACCTAGGATTTTCTTCCTCACGGACAGGTCTCTGAACACTTGACATCTGTTGTCTGTTAGTGGGTCTGCCGATTAGCTTCCCCACAGACTGGTCTTAGACCAACCCTCCTAAGATGGGAAGGAAACGTTACAGGCTGAATCACTGTTAAACCCAGGAGGAACGTAAGAGAATGTGTATACTTAACGTAAATCTAATTCTGGAAGATTAATCTGTTATCTTATGTGTTTACGAGACATCAAGAAGCGATCAGTAATCTTACCAGAGTACAGGATTACTCAACGAGTCTCATTTTCACTGTTACTGTCTACCAACTCGTTAACCACTGCCAGTCTACCAGCTGAAGAGAAAAAAACTCTCTCCAAATTTATCCGTGACAACCAACTGTGAGACTGATACTAGTATGAGTTATATATGACCAGTAGGAGTCATATATGACCAATATGAGTTATATATGACCAAGAGGAGTTATATATAACCAATATGAGCTATATATAACCAAGAGGAGTTATATATGTCTAATATGAGCTATAAATGACCAGTGTGAGTTATATATGGCCAATAGGAATTATATTTGACCAATATGAGTTATATAAGACCATATGAATTATATATATGACCAGTATGAAGCAATATAATTGATATTATTGTCATATTTTTTCTTATTCTTTTCTATTGAAATTCTTATTGTTAGTTCCTGAAAAATGATCTTCAGAACTGAAAGAGTTTTAAATAATGATACAGTGTTTCACGCTGAAGTCGACAGCAAAATGTTGAAGCCAAGTTTGTCAGTTTAGATATAATTTATGTGTTAGCTGTCAGATGCTCGTCAGGTCGTGTTGTCGTGGTGCTGGCCGATCATTGTGGTCATGACGACTAGGTCCGTGTATCACAGTGGTGCTGGTCCACCAGTGTGGTCATGACGACCAGGTCCGTGTATCACAGTGGTGCTGGTCCACCAGTGTGGTCATGACGACCAGGACCGTGTATCACAGTGGTGCTGGTCCATCAGTGTGGTCATGACGACTAGGTCCGTGTATCACAGTGATGCTGGTCCATCAGTGTGGTCATGACGACCAGGTCCGTGTATCACAGTAGTGCTGGTCCACCAGTGTGGTCATGACGACCAGGTTCGTGCATCACAGTGATGCTGGTCCATCAGTGTGGTCATGACGACCAGGTCCGTGTATCACAGTAGTGCTGGTCCACCAGTGTGGTCATGACGACCAGGTCCGTGTATCACAGTGATGCTGGTCCATCAGTGTGGTCATGACGACCAGGTCAGTGTATCACAGTGATGCTGGTCCATCAGTGTGGTCATGACGACCAGGTCCGTGTATCACAGTGATGCTGGTCCATCAGTGTGGTCATGACGACCAGGTCCGTGTATCACAGTGATGCTGGTCCATCAGTGTGGTCATGACGACCAGGTCCGTGTATCACAGTGATGCTGGTCCATCAGTGTGGTCATGACGACCAGGTCCGTGTATCACAGTGATGCTGGTCCATCAGTGTGGTCATGACGACCAGGTCAGTGTATCACAGTGATGCTGGTCCATCAGTGTGGTCATGACGACCAGGTCCGTGTATCACAGTGATGCTGGTCCATCAGTGTGGTCATGACGACCAGGTCCGTGTATCACAGTGATGCTGGCCCATCAGTGTGGTCATGACGACCAGGTCCGTGTATCACAGTGATGCTGGTCCATCAGTGTGGTCATGACGACCAGGTCCGTGTATCACAGTGATGCTGGTCCATCAGTGTGGTCATGACGACCAGGTCCGTGTATCACAGTGATGCTGGTCCATCAGTGTGGTCATGACGACCAGGTCAGTGTATCACAGTGATGCTGGTCCATCAGTGTGGTCATGACGACCAGGTCCGTGTATCACAGTGATGCTGGTCCATCAGTGTGGTCATGACGACCAGGTCCGTGTATCACAGTGATGCTGGTCCATCAGTGTGGTCATGACGACCAGGTCCGTGTATCACAGTGATGCTGGTCCATCAGTGTGGTCATGACGACCAGGTCCGTGTATCAGAGTAGTGCTGGTCCACCAGTGTGGTCATGACGACCAGGACCGTGTATCACAGTGATGCTGGTCCATCAGTGTGGTCATGACGACCAGGTCCGTGTATCACAGTAGTCCACCAGTGGTCATGACGACCAGGACCGTGTATCACAGTGGTGCTGGTCCATCAGTGTGGTCATGACGACCACGTGTATCACAGTAGTGCTGGTCCACCGTGGTCATGACGACCAGGACCGTGTATCACAGTGGTGCTGGTCCATCAGTGTGGTCATGACGACCAGGTCCGTGTATCACAGTAGTGCTGGTCCACCAGTGTGGTCATGACGACCAGGTCCGTGTATCACAGTAGTGCTGGTCCACCAGTGTGGTCATGACGACCAGGACCGTGTATCACAGTGGTGCTGGTCCATCAGTGTGGTCATGACGACCAGGTCCGTGTATCACAGTAGTGCTGGTCCACCAGTGTGGTCATGACGACCAGGACCGTGTATCACAGTCCACCAGTGTCATGACGACCAGGACCGTGTATCACAGTGGTGCTGGTCCATCAGTGTGGTCATGACGACCAGGTCCGTGTATCACAGTAGTGCTGGTCCACCAGTGTGGTCATGACGACCAGGACCGTGTATCACAGTGGTGCTGGTCCATCAGTGTGGTCATGACGACCAGGACCGTGTATCACAGTAGTGCTGGTCCATCAGTGTGGTCATGACGACCAGGTCCGTGTATCACAGTAGTGCTGGTCCACCAGTGTGGTCATGACGACCAGGACCGTGTATCACAGTGGTGCTGGTCCATCAGTGTGGTCATGACGACCAGGTCCGTGTATCACAGTAGTGCTGGTCCACCAGTGTGGTCATGACGACCAGGTCCGTGTATCACAGTCCACCAGTGTGGTCATGACGACCAGGACCGTGTATCACAGTGGTGCTGGTCCATCAGTGTGGTCATGACGACCAGGTCAGTGTATCACAGTAGTGTTGGAGTGTGTCATGGACCATCACAGTCCAGTGGTCATGACGACCAGGTCCGTGTATCACAGTAGTGCTGGTCCACCAGTGTGGTCATGACGACCAGTGTATCACAGGTCATGACGACCAGGTCCGTGTATCACAGTATCCACCAGTAGTGTGGTCATGACGACCAGGTCCGTGTATCACAGTAGTGCTGGTCATCACGACGACCACGATCCAGTAGTGCTGGTCCACCAGTGTGGTCATGACGACCAGGTCCGTGTATCACAGTGGTGCTGGTCCGTCATGACGACCAGGTCCGTATTACTCCTCCTCAAGGAAGGGCTGTAATGTTTTTGTTGCGCTTATTCCATGTACATCAA